>NC_143257.1:6673552-6974868 GCF_984573655.1 Nuphar pumila | reverse complement strand
ATGTATAGGTGATACACTCTGCGATGACACGATGGCGCAATGAGATCAAGATAGAGCTCTTTCCCTGACGTTTCGCTCTTGAGGACATGTTGGTAAATTTGGTATAAAGTGTATTTCAAAATTTCTCTTTTTATTAAACCTTGAGTTACTAAAACTGTTTTAGTAAACTTCTTTTTGGTTTCAACAAATATAATGAGTTGTAAAATCCATGAACAAATTCTCAATTACTGAAACGCATTTCGAAACCATTTGATTTAAATAGTTGTGCGGAATTCGACAAGGAAAGTTTACGCTGTAATGCGCTCAAGGTCCCTTGACTTGTGGTTTTAAAAATATCATTTTCCGCTGAAGTACTATTTAAACTCTGATTGTTGTATAATTTCAAAACTATTCTAAAAGTTACAAGTCTTGGATTTTTGGGGCGTTACAATATCTTTGTTTTGAGCAACATTACAAAAGTGATTCTTGGGAATTTTGAGAAAATCAACATAGTAGAGGTCTCCTCTCCTAGAGCCTTCCTCAATCAACTTCCCGGACTGACGATCCTGTTATTCAACATTTATTAGAAGAGAATTTTATATCGCAACCATAGTTCGAGAGTTGAGAAACGGAAAGTAAATTTAAGTTTAGTTTTGGTATAAGACGATTTTTTGGAATAAAGAAGTTTTGTTTTTCAAAATTGCCCATTCCTTTAATTTCAAGAGGTGTTCCATCCGCCGTTGAGACAAAAGATGGAAGAAAATTTTTAGAATAATCAGAAAGAAAACAAGGACTTGGAGTCATATGAAATGAAGCATCGGAATCTAGAAGCCAAGATGTCTTACCGAGAGAGGAGGAGGATGACATAGCGGCTCCAGAAATGCCTCCTTTGAGAAGAGGTTAAAAAGCATCCATAATTTGTTGAAGCGAAAGAGACTCATTTGATGAAGAAGGTCGTTCCTCTGATTGGGATGCTAAAGCCGCGGCAAGAAATTTCTTCCATTTGGGACAAATGGGTTTGATATGCCCCGGTTCTTTACAAAAATGGCAAGTTAATTTGCTATAGTCTCTTTTGCCATATCGATCATTTCCTCCTTGTCTTTGATTTTTGAAGTGGGGCAGTTTGTAGGTCTTCAAATTATTTCCTAGTCTTGACACAACATTAACCGCTCATAATCATTTTGAGAAGGTGTAGCAAGGATGCTAGGATTATTTTTACTAATCGCCATACGGGTTTCCTCACCACTTAGCTTGGTGATAACATCTTCAATAGAGGGAGATGTGAAGGCGGATAGAAGAGAGGACCGAATTTGCTCAAATTCGGGTCTAAGACCATTTAGAAAGTTGAAGAATCGATCTTCCTCTAGTTGTTTGTGTCTTAATTCAATAGCTTCTCCGCTCCACTTTGGTTCGAGCATAGCAAGCTCGTCTCAAATAGATGAAAGTTCAGCAAAATATTCCCGAATAGACAAATCGTTTTGTTGAAGGGTCAAAGCTTTCTTTTGGAGATAATATTTGTGAGATAGGTCCCTTGAAGTATACATTTTCTCAAGGTACAACCAAACTTCAGAGGCCCTTTTAAACTTAATGATGTTGACATTGATTTTGGTTTCAACGGATGAAAAAATCCAAGACAAGATTTTGAAGTTCTTCATCTCCCACTCATCATGCCTTTTGGAATATTCTTCTAGGGCCTTTTGTCTATCTTCACCTTCAAGAATCTTAATATCCCCTTTCTCTATGATAATAAGTTTGGGTTCGGGTTCCGATATGAAACCTTGAACGTAACCCCAAAGGCCTTTCGCTTTGATATGGGCTTCCATATTGCCGGCCCAAACATGGTAGTTCGAACCACTAAGTTTAAAACCAAGGGAGAAATGAGAGTCTTTTTCACCCATTAGAGAGGAAAGAAGATAGAAAATAAGGCGTACCTTAAAGGATTTTCAACCCTTTCTTGACAAAAGTTGCTTCTAAAATATTGCCTGAAGGAGATGGTTTACTTCAAAACTTCACTAATTTGAGGGCACGTTTTTCGAGGCACTTCACAAGTGAAGAGATGAACAATCCTCCTTCTTCAACGAGGCTCTGATACCATGTAAAAGTATCTCCAACAAGATACTAAGATCAAGACCTTAATATTCTTGATAATAAACCCGACACAAAAGCACAATAAGAACACTTTAGAACACTTGTGCACAAAAGCACAACTCACAAAAACTCACAAATGCACAAAGGCATAAAAATAATAGAATCAATTTATTGAGCACTTGGGCTTTGACTCAAAGCCATGAGAAAATACAAAGGGGAGAGCCCCTATTTATAACAACACAAAGGGGGCCTTGGAGGGGCTCCACTCATAGACGTTGGAGCCCCTCCAATGGTCACAAATGTGACCGTTGGAGGGGCCCAATGTCTATTTGAGTGGCCCCCCAAGGTACCTTTTGGTACTTTAAATAAAAGAAATAAAAAATGAAAAAGAAAGAAAAATAAAATAAATTTACAATCACATTCATAAAGTGAATGTGCGTAAAACAGAGGAAAAGACTAAACTACCCCTACGACTAAACAAATAGAAATATATATTATATATATATATATAATAAGTAGATACATATACATATATATATATATATTAATATATGTATATAATATTTATATTACATTATATGATTAGTTACAAAATTTAACAGAGGTGACCCAAATAACCGTCACTCCACTACTTGTTTTTGTGTATTTTTAAGAGACTCGCTAATTTCATGGAGATGTAAGAAGCAACAAAAAATGTCTCTTTCTTCAACTGAAGATGAATATCGAGCCATGACCACTACTACCATGGAGATTGTATGGATTCATCAACTATTAGAAGACATGGAGATTAATGTAGAAGGGCCCACCAAGCTATGCTGTGATAACAAGAGTGTAATCTATATTGCTAAAAATCATATGTTTCATGAGCAGACTAAACACATTGAGATGGACTGTCACTATGTTCGAGAAGCCTATCTGAAAGGAGTCATAGATCTTCCATATGTAACTTCAGAGTATCAGTTGACAAATTTCTTCACTAAAGCACTGTGTTTTCCGCGGTTCAACTTCCTTCTTGGCAAACTTTCGGTCATCATGCGCTAAGTTTGATGGGGGGTGTTAAATTGTAATACCAATTCAATGTAATTGTATATATATATATAGGAAGATACATGCACATATATATATATATATTTCATATATATGTGCATATATCTATCTATATATATATATATAAAATATATATATTTATTTCTCGTAATAGTCGGAGGGGTAGTTTAGTCTTTTTGCGCATATCCATTTTTGGATATGTTGTAATTTTCTCTTTATTTTTTTCTTCTATTCCTTTCTTTTTCCTCTAGGTTAGTGTGTACCTTGGAGGGGCCATCATCTAGTCGTTGGGCCCCTCCAACGGTTACATTTGTGGTCGTTGGAGGGGCTCCAACGACTAGAAGTGGAGCCCCTCCAAGGTCTCTACCTCTATATAAATGGGGGTCCTTCCCTTGTAATGATTTTATGCTTTGGGTCAAAGCCCAAGTGATTAATAAAGTGTTTTTTATTCTTTTTATGCCTTTGTGCATTTGTGAGATTTAGTGGGTTGTGCTTTTGTGCACAAGTGTTCTAAGAGTTCTTATTATGCATGTGTGCACGTGTTTATCATCAAGAATATTAAGGTCTTGATCATAGTATCTTGTTGAAGATACTTTTACACCTTCAAGTGCCATGGTAAGAATTATATAATGTAGTCATTCACAATAGAGAATAATCTCAAAGAGACAAAACTTTGGGGTTGTGTGATGGGTACTATTCTCGAACCCCAATTCAAGCTCACAAAGATAGAAGGAGGTCAATAAGAAGCCCTAGAAGGAGATGCTTGCATCAAGGCCATCGAACATCATAAAATATAAGTTGAAGATTAAGAGAGTAATCATGCAAAAATTCTTGCATGGTTCATGAACAATATAGAACTCAAGGTATGTGCTAACATTGCAAAATTTTGCAAAGCCAATGAGGCTTTGGTATTTATGAATAGTATGTATATAAAAAAAGATCTTGCAAAAGCATATTTCTTGCAAGAAAAGGTGAGAACTACCAAACAAGGTGATATGAGTATCCAAGATTACTATAGGTCTTTAAATCCCTTATGGGACGAATTAGCACTCTTAGAGCCTAAATGAGTTGTCATTGAAGACGTGGAACTTAGGCAAAAACAAATGAAACAAGAAATATTTTTCTAATTTTTTTTGGGCTATGTCCCGAATTTGATCAAGTTAGGTCTTCTCTTCTACATAGATCTACTCTTCCTTTGGAAAATGCTATTGCCGAAATTATCCAAGAGAAAACTCGTCATGGCATAAGAGTTTTGATGAAGTCTTGGCCGTATCTAAACCCAACAACCATGTCAAAACATATAAGCCTCTACACTTTGGGAGGCAAAGTAACTATAGTAATAATAATAACTATAGTGGAGGAAGAAAAATGATTATTTGTCATCATTGTAATGAGCCGAGTCACATTAAACCCGCTTGCCCAAAGTTAAATGAAACTTTCAAGCATAAGGTTGCTTCCTTTGAAGAATCAATCACCAAGAAAGAAGAAGAAAGCAAGAGTGAAGATCTTAAAGATACACTTGGACAAATTTTCATGGCACTTCAACAAATTCTACAGGCAACTTCCTCTACATTGGGTGCCGCCATTGCCTCTACATCCTCACCCGGTACGTATTCTTGGATTCTAGATTCGAGAACATCTTTTCATATGACTATCCATGAAAATGCCTTAACCGATGTATGCACCAATTCAAAAGCATCTTGTGTTTCTCCAGTCGATGAAACTTTTTTAAAAATTAAGAGTATAATTAACACTAGATTCCAAAAATTCTCAAAAATTTTTTGTCCCAAAAGTTAGAGACGTTCCCAAACTAAATTTAAATATTTTTTTCGTTTCTCAAATTACCGACCATGGATGCGAAATATCTTTCTTATCAAATGATTGCTTTGTGCAGGATTTCCGTTTCAGAAAGTGGATTGGGCCACACCATACGAAGGGGGATCTTTACTTTATGGATTATTTAACTCTTCCTTTAAACTCTTTTTGTACTTGTGTCCAAGATAAAAGTATTAAAACTTGGCCTAAAAGACTTGGACATCCAAGCTACTCTAAAATGTATCTTTTTCTTCTTGGAAACAAATTTTGCAATGAAAAAGATATGACTTGCAAATATTCTATTCTTGAAAAAATAAAATCTATTCCATTTCCAAATAGAACCTTTGTTTCAACAAGACCTTTTGAATTGTTGCACTTGGATATATGATGTCCATCTCCAGTTATGTCTAAGGGTGGTTACTCATATTATGTAACCTTTATTGATGATTTTACTAGGTATGTATGGATCTACTTTCTTAATCTTAAATCAGAAGTTTTCTCTTTCTTTAAAAAATTTTGCATGAAAGTTAAAAATCAATTTCAAAGCAATATATCTATTCTTAGATCGGATTCGGGTGGAGAATATTTATCTAATGATTTTCAAAATTATTTAAAGCTAAATGAAATTTGTCATCAAAGATCTTGCTCTAGGACACTTCAACAAAATGGTCTAGCGGAAAGGAAACATAGACATATTGTAGAAACCACTAGAACATTACTTATTTCTAAAAATATTTCCAATTTTTTTTGGGTCGAAGCCGTTTTAACCTCTACTTATTTAATAAATTGAATACCATCATCCACCTTGAAAAATGTCTCTCCTTATGAAAAACTTCTCAACATAACACCCGACTTCAATTGCTTACAAATTTTTGGTTGTAAATGTTTTGTGCTTTTACACAAAAGAGATAAGTTGTCTCCAAAAGCGATTGAGTGTGTTTTCATTCGATACGGTGAAAATAAAAAATGATATAGATGTTTTGATTTTAAGAATAAAAAACTTTATGTTTTCAAAGATGTGGCATTCTTAGAAGATGAAAATGGTTTTGAAAATTTTGATAAGAAAGAGAAAATTGACTATATGTTTTTGTAAGATCTCTCCCCATTGGAAGATATTCATCCTAATGGTAATTCATTGAATCATTATGAAGTAATAAATGATATATATCATGAAAACTCTAATATTAGAACATCACCAAGTAGTGATGACGTTATTGATAATTTTAAAAACATTCAAGTTTATACTCGGCGTGAGAAAAATAATCCTATTAGTGTCTTCAAAAAATTCTCTCAAAACAATGAATCTTTAGAAGAAACTTCTCTTAGAAGATTTAATAGCGAATCTATTTTGTCAAATAGATTTGTGTCTTATGAAACATTATCGCCTAATTATATGACTTGCTTAACTTTACATTCACACCATGAGCCTTCATACTATAATGAAACTAAAAATATTCTTCATTAGATTAAAGTCATGAACATAGAACTAGATGCTCTTAGGAAAGCAAAAACTTGGGAAGTGGTTAAGCTACCTCCCAATAAGAAACCTATTGGATATCGATGAGTTTTCAAAGTTAAAACCAAGAGTGATGAAACTTTAGAAATGTATAAAGCAAGATTAGTAGCTAAAGGATACTTACAAAAATATGGTATTGATTATGAGGAGACCTTTGAATCCGTAGCTAGAATGATTAGTGTTAGGACCCTAATAACTATTGTGTCAACTAAAAAATGGCCTATATATCAATTAGATATTAAAAATGTATTTTTTAATGAAAAACTAAATGAAGAAGTATATATGGATCCTCCGTCGGGATTTGACATTGAAAACAGAAAATCTCTTAAACTTTTAAAAGCATTGTATGGTCTTAACCAGGCTCTCGAGGCTTGGTATGATAGGTTCAGTAATATCATGACTAATTTGAGTTTTCATTCATGCTATACTGACACTGCTCTATTTGTAAAAAATACAGGTACTAGCATTGTTATTCTTCTACTTTACGTAGATAATATGATTATAACAGAGACTGATAAAAATGGAGTTAGTGATGTTAAAAACATGTTAAAAGATAATTTTGATATGTTTGACTTAGGATTCTTAAGATATTTTTTATGAATTGAAGTTGCATACTCTCTTAGAAGGTACATATTGTCTTAAATGAAACTTGCTGCAGATATATGTGCTAAATCTGATATTTCAAATGATAAGAAGATAGAAACTCCTGAAGTGGGGAATGCTAAATTAAGACTTGAAGATGAGATTCTTCATCCCACACCTTATAAATAGCTTATTGGGTCTCTCACTTATCTGTCAATTACTGGATTAGATATGGCTCATGCCGTTCACTTTGCTAGTCAGCTCCTACAACTGTAGACATCAGATATATCAAGAACACCATGACTAAATGGTTATTTATATCCTCATTCTCATCATTAAATTTACTTGTTTATATTGATGCCGATTGGGGATAAAATCCTAATAATAAAATCTCAACTACTGGTTTATGTGTATTTCTAAGAGATTCTCTGATTGCCTGGAGATGCAAGAAGCATTAGAAGGTCTCGTTATCTTTTACTGAAGCCGAATACAGAGCTATGATAACTACGACTATGAAACTTGTTTGGTTACGAAATCTTCTCAAGGATATGAGTGTTGACATCTCCAACCCTTTAAAGATGTGTTGCGATAATAAATGCGCAATTTACATTGCCAGCAACCACACCTTCCTTGAGCACACCAAGTACATCGAAATGGACTGCCATTTTGTTCGTGATGAATTCCTGAGAAGAACTATTCAGTTGCCCTTTGTCACTTCAGAATTGTAAGGAAGAGAAGCCCACAATAAAAATAGCTCACTCAAACACAAGAACCACTAGGGTTCATACAAAATACCCGAAAAAGGGTATGCACAAAGAAGAAAAATAAACTTCATTAAAATGGGAGAAATCCCAACTCAAAAGTATATATTACAAGGGGACAAAACCCCATATTTATAATGTTTGAAGAAGGGAGCCATAGAAAGAGTTGTTGGACTCTCCAACAGCTCTAATAGAACTGTTGGAGTGTCTAATGACTCTTTCATGGACTTTGCTTTTTGACTTAGGTCTAAGAAAGTGTCCAAAGGTTTTTGCTTTATGCTTTTTGACTTCGTCAAAAAGCATAAGCTTACAATGGTTCAAACCAAAAAAATAAAGTTAACTATGGTCCAAACCAAAAAAGTAAAGTTAACTAACTATCCTATTGTAACTAAACTAAAAGATTACATATGATGGGGTATTTGCATATGAGATTGTCTATGAGATTACAACTTTTAACACTCCCCCTCAAACTTACGGTTGAAGAATCGAAAGTTTGTCCAAAAGAAAGTGGAATCGTAGAGCAACAAGAGGTTTGGTAAAGAAGTTTGCTAATTGATATTCTGAGGAGACATATGGAAGCTCAATGGTGCCTTGTAGAAATTCCTCACGCACGTAATGACAGTCCATTTCAATATGCTTGGTCCGTTCGTGAAATGTCTGATGCTGACAATGTAAATGGAACTTTTATTGTCACAACATAACCGTGATGCTTTTGTGCTCTCAACACCCATACCTTGCAACAGTCGCCTCAACCAGACTACTTATGTGGTGGTTGTAGCCATAACTCTATACTCGGCTTCGGTTGATGAAAGAAAGACTTTCTGCTGCTTCTTATATCTCCAAGCGATCAATGATTCTCCTAAAAACACACAAAGCACAGTAGTTGAGTGTCGATCATTTGGATCATCTCTCCAACCTACATTAGTATAAACAATTAGTTCTAATAAGGAAGAAGCAGATAAAAAAGTCCTTTACAAATAGAGGTTTTAAGATATTTAATAATTCGCAATACTGCTCCCATATGAACAGTAGTGGGTGCATGCTGAAATTGACTTGCTGTGTGGACAACATGTGCAATGTCAGGTCGAGTGATGAAAATGTAAGACAATGCCCCAACAAACTGTCTGTAAGGTGTTGGTTCTCAAGTGGTTCTCTATTATCTATTTTCATTTTGCTATTTACGATTTCACGAGTGTCTACATGTCTTTCATTTAAAATACCTGACCTGACAATAATATCTAAAGCAAATTTAGACTGAGTTAGTAAATATCTTCTAGAAGAGTATGCAACTTCTATATCAAGAAAGAATTTCAAAAATCCAAAATCACTCATTTCAAAATGCGTTTTAAGAAACTTTTTAATATTGTAAACTCCCTGTTTATCACTTTCGGTAATGATCATGTCGTCAATATAGAGGAGAAGGATAATAATACCTGCATCAGAGTTCTTAACAAAAAAAGCTGTGTTAGTAAGGCAGGATTGAAAATCAAAATCAAGCATAACCTTACTAAACTTATCATACTAAGCTTTCAGAGCTTGTTTAAGTCCATACAAAGCCTTATTTAAGCGAAGAGTTTTTCCTTCAGGGATATTAATTCCTGGTGGTGGATCCATGTATACTTCTTCAGCTAAACTTTCATTTAGAAGTGCATTCTTAACATCCATTTGAAAAATATGCCATTTCTTTATATAAGCAATAGCTATCAAGATTCTAACAGTGGTCATTCTAGCTAATGGGGCAAAAGTTTCTTCATAGTCTATTCTATATTCTTGAGAATAGCCTTTGGCAACTAACTGAGCTTTAAATCTCTCAAGAGTGCCATCGCTTTTGGTCTTAACTTTGTATACTCATCGACAACCAATAGGTTTTTTGTTGGGTGGAATGTCTTGAACGGTCCAGGTATTTGCCTTTTCTAAGGCTTCTAATTCTATTGTCATAGCTTTAACCCACTTGGGGTGATCTTTGGCTGTGGCATAACTAGAAGGTTCTTCATAAGAGAGTATTAAGGAAATGTAGGCTTGATACTTTGGTGAAAAAGACTCATATGACACAAATTTTGCAGGAGTTTTTGAGATTCTACTGGACTTTCTAATTGATATTTGGTCTTGTTCTTTTGTATATTTTTCAAAGGCACATAGTCTTTTTAAGTTTCCTCGTCTAGAATATTGAATACACTCTTGATTGTTATTAACTGTTTTGTGTTAGTCATATCGCTTTGATCATCTTGATCAATATCACTTTCATTTCTCCTTGGAACTAGGTCCAATAAATAGGAATACTCGTCTATTTTCGTAGAATTTTTATTTTCAAAAGGACTTTCGTTTTCTAAAAATGATACATTTTTTGAAACATATAGTTTGTTATTTTTAGAATCGAAATACCTGTAACCTTTTTGATGACTTGCATATCCTGAAAAGGCACATAAAATAGCACGTGGAGAGAGTTTATCATTCTTATCTGTAAATACAAAGCATTTGCACCCAAATACCCTCAACCTAGAATAATCTGGAGTTTGCTTATAAAGTTTTTCAGTGGGAGAAGTATTGTTTATCGAGGAAGAAGGCATCCTATTAACAAGATAAACAACAGTTAAAGTTGCTTCGGCCCAAAAACATTTTGGTACTTGATGTGTAATGAGTAGTGTTCTTGCTGTTTCTATAATATGTTTATGCTTTCTTTCAGCTAAGCTATTTTGTTGAGGGGTGTAGGGACATGATTTTGATGTGAAATCTCATATAAGTTCAAATAATCTTTAAATTCTTTTAATAAGAATTCTCTCCCCGAATCGGTGCGAAATATCGAAATATCATTCTTAAATTGGTTTTTGACCATATTGTGAAATATTTAAAAATACGAGAACACTTCGGATTTATGTTTAAGAAAATAAATCCAAGTGTGTCGTGTAAAGTCATCTACAAAAATCACATAATACATAAAACTACCTTTTGATATAACCGATGCGGGACCCCAAACATCAAAATGTATGAACTCAAGTGGTCATGTAGTAACAAAGGTTCTTTTTTGAAAGGTAGTCTTTTCATTTTTCCAAGAATACATTTTTCACATGTAAAAGCTTCAAAAATAATTTTTTTTTTCATGTTTGAAAAAAATTGAATCTTGGACATACAAGGATGACCAAACCTTTTGTGCCAAAGATCAAGTCTAATTTTTGAACATTACAACATAGTGTATTCTTGGGTATTTCCAAAAAAATAATATAGTACAAGCCTCCTTCTCTATGACTTTCCCCAATCAGCTTCACTGACTGGTGATCCTGTACTTGACAATCACAAGAAGAGAAGGAAACATTACACCCATAGTCAGTTAATTGAGAAACAAATAAAAGATTTAGATTAAGTTTAAGAATATATCTAAATTTTGGAATACAAAAGCCTTTTGAGTTTTGTGAAATATTTTCAAAACTTTCTATTCCTTTAATCTCAAGAGATGTTCCATCTGCAGTAAAAACATTTGATCTAGTTGAGTTATGACATTGTGATAGCAATTTTATGTTGGGTGTCATATGAAAGGAAGCACCAGAGTAAAGGAGCCAAAGAGATTTACCGGGATCGGAAATGCCGACGGAAGAGACAACGGCTCCGACAGACGAAGAAGCTCCTTTGAGAAGTTGTTGAAGTGCCTCCACAAATTGAGTTAGAGACATGTTTCCAATAGATGTCTCACTTGATTTTTGCGGAGATTCAATTGTAGCTACTTTCTTTTCATAAGGCCTTTTTAATTTTGGACAATAAGTCTTGACATGTCCAGGTTCACAACAATAATAACAAATGACTTTTCTTCTTTCAAAGTCGCTTCTTTGTTTTTCATCATTACTTCTCCCAAACGTGTGGAGGTTTGTATGAGCGAACATGATTTCTCGGTCTAGATACGACTAGAACCGAATCATCATCACTTTTGGAAATTCTTTTCTTGAGTCTATTCTCTTCCATACTCAATTCTTCTATTGTGTCTTCAATGGAAGGAACTTTTCCTCGATGGAGAAGAGTGGATTTGGTTGATTCAAATTCGGATCTCAATCCATTAATGAATTGGAAAAAATGCTCTCATTCACTTGATTTTGACGAAGCTTTATGTTTTGTGGACAATGCCATTTTGGTTCAAGGAGGGCCAATTCTTCCCATAACTTGGATAAGCTATTGTAATATTCTCTAATACTATTATCCCCTTAAACCATATTGCAGACATTTTCTTGAAGATTACGTATGTGAGCAATATCCTTAAGAGAGTACATTCTCTTAAGATAATCCCAAGCATCATTGGCATGTTTAAACTTTGCAAGGCTTGAACACTTTTTTATGTCAACACTTGATATGTGCCAAGACATGATTTTGGCATGTCCCATTCTCCATTTTTTCCACTTTTTTTCGAAAGTGAAAATGACTTTAACCTTTTCTACCTCCGAGAGAGGTATTTCTTTCTCTTCTTCTTCTTTGGTGAGGATTGGTGTAGGTTCCACATCGGTTCCATCCACTAACCCCCATAATCCCTTTTTCCAAATGAGATGCTTTATGATTAAAGTCCATGTGACATAATTAGAATCATTGAGTTTTATGGACTTAATAGTGACATTATCAGTCATCCATTTTACAATTTGGGAAGGAAAGGATAGGAAGAAGAGAATGATAAAATATAAAAGAGAGATTAGAGAAGAGGATACTCTACCACAAAACGGTGAATACAAGTAATCCTCCAAGCTTTCAAACCTTCACACGATTACACCTTCAAAGAGACCACTTTTTTTGAAAGAAACTTGAGTGAAACGCTTCCCAATACACGAAAAAAACTTCATTTTGATTGCTTCTACCAATGACTCTGATACCATGTAAGGAAGAGAATCCCACAACAAAAATAGCTCTCAAATAATGCTCACTCAAGCACAAGAACCACTAGGGTATGGACAAAGAAGAAAAATAAACTTCATTAAAATGGGAGAAATCCCAACTCAAAAGTATATATTACAAGGGGACAAAACCCCATATTTATAATGTTTGAAGAAGGGATCTATAGAAAGAGTTGTTGGACTCACCAACGGCTCTAATAGAGCCGTTGGAGTGTCGAACGACTCTTTCATGGTCCTATTATAACTAAATTAAAAGATTACATATGAGATTGTTTATGAGATTACAACTTTTAACAAGAATTTCAACTTGCGGACTTCTTCACTAAGCCTCTTGTTGCTCCACATTTCCTTTTTCTTCTCAACAAACTTTCGGTGTTTACACCTTAAGTTTGAGGAGGGGTGTTAAGATTTATATATATATATATATGTTTATTTTCAGTTTTATAGGTATATGCCTGTTAAAATGTATCATTCAACATTTGTAATATTATATATATTTTATATATATAAAGTATAATACATATTCATATATGGTATATATGCATATGTATTATCCTAATTATATATATAAAATATATATTTCTCTATTTATAGGCATAGGGGTAGTTTAGACATTTTCAGTTTTACGCATATTCCATTTGGAATATGTTTGTAATTTTATCTTTTATTTTATTTTTTATTTTTTCCTTTTTCGTGGTTTGCGCAACCTAGGGTGGCTCCCCAAAGAGTCGTTGGGGAGCCCCCAACGGTCACAAATGTGACCGTTGGGGGCTCCCAACGACTCCTTTGGGAGCCCCCTAAGTGGCTCCTTTCTTGTGTTATAAATAGGGGTCTCCCCCTTTGTATTTTCTTATCCTTGAGGGAGCTTATGCTCCATTGTAATGGGGTTTTTACCCCTTGTCCATTATTTCTTCAATGATATGCAACTTATGACTTTATGTCATATTTTTCCCTTTTTATGGGTTTTATGGGTTAGCACATTATGTGCTTGTGTTGTTTCCCTTTAATGGGTATATTTGCACTTCACGTGCATAAGTATGGGTTCATTATTGAACCCAATGTATTCCAACTCATTTTCTAACAATGCCCCACAAAGGCATTTTAGTCATTTCACTCATGTAATAAACTATTTATTAAAACAGGTATTTTTGTTCTTTTCTTTTTCTTAAAACAGGTTTGCCACCCAAGGTCTTTTACGAGCATACTGCTCGCATGGGTGTTTTATCATTTTATGATATGCTAGTTTAGTGGGAGTTCGTATTTGAACGTTCTATGATATAATAAAGTTTCTTTTACCACTTTGGTATAAAGTTAAAGTTTCAATTTCATTCTGTACTCATTATGTTGTAATCTTACTAAAGTTTTCAGGAAGGACCAGTTGAAAATAGGCATGTTTAATCACATTGCATGTAATTTCCATGCTTCACATCCATACTTGATCCATGTCATTTGGTTATGTCGATATACATAATCATTGATGAGTCCAATTACGTTATTTGTAATGAAGACCGCCTTGGTTCTATGTTGAGATATCAATTGATAAGACAATAATTTTGAGCTCATAAGGTTACAATGTTTGATTATAAGGTTACGTATGTGGCCCAAGTGGGAGATTGTCAGAAAATCATGTGGGCTTACATACGTTGAACCACACATTTTAAAACTGTCCTAGGTTTAGGCTCAGTTCATGTGATCTAATCCGGATGGGCCCTGTGATATCTCATATGGTATGATATATTATGTGGAGAGACCTGCCCTGTCTACAATTTTGTAATGGGCTGAATTGGAGACAAACTCCTAAACACATTAGGTTATGGTCCCCAAACCTTATATAATTACCCTCTCTTCAGATTCCCCATAAGTCAGAAAGAGTATTCAGTCCCTCTCTCATTAGGTCTAGAGAAAGGAAAATGTCTAGATATAGAGGTTATGGAAGATCATACAATCAACGATCTACTAGAGCGCCAATGGATTCAGGTAAGCTTCCAAATTGAATTTGAGTTTCTGCTTTGATTTCAATGATTTAGCGATAACATGTATTCGATCCTGCTTTCGTTTCGATGGATTTTTAAATCCAACACTGAGCACCTGCACGACCACCTGTGCCTTCCCCCTCTTCTTTCTCGGTGGTGCAAGGACTACCCGACCACTGGTGCCAGTTTTCCTCCTTTTGACTCAGGTGGCTGAATGCCACCACCACCCTGTCCCCTCCCTTTGGTAGGCAAGATCTCACAGGTGTCACCCACCTCCCTGCCGATGCCCCTCCAGCCTTAGCCTCCCCTTCCTCTTCTTATCCAATTCAGTAGGTCAGGAGGTAGGCTACGACCACCACCTCCTGCACTTCCTCTTCTTCTCCTTAGGTTGCTGCTTTTTGGGCAACCCACAACCTGAGTCATCCTCTCTTTTTTTGTCGTCAGATTTTCTGCAGCCATAGTGGCCACCGCCGCCTCTCACTCTTGTTTGAGGTAGTCTTTTTTTTGTTTTTTATGTGTTTATTTAAAGTTTTTTATATTATACAAAAACCTAATTCATTTTAATTTTTGCGTACCATTTTTGTAGGCAAATAAAAAAGTTATCATCAAGGAGGCACAAAGAAAAATGTAATCTTATCAATTTAAAAAAATTTAATGCATTTGATGCATGAGTAAAAGAAAAAGCAGAAATTTTAAATGAATAAGACATTCTATGAATCTCCGTTAAAGAAATACAAAAAGTAAATAGTGAAAAACCCCACGTATATTGGAGACAATATGGATATTGAAGAAAGAGGAGAAAAAGATAATGGTGGTGATGATGATAATTGATATTATATTAAAAAAATGGTTATTTAACACTTAAGTTATCATTATTTATTTATGTAATATAAAAAAATGAGTATTATGACATATTTTTAATTACAAGATATTTAATATTTTGCATTACTCTTGTGAGATAGTTATATTTGATGATGTTTTATGTGGCTCGTAGAGACATAAAATTTTATGGTTGTATTGTGTGCAATTCATCATTGTTTAATATATTATAATTTTTTTATATGTTTTAAAATTTTAAAACAAATGGGGGCAAGGTGGGCCCGTTTCTCCTTAGTTCAATGCCATCCCTAAAGGAGAGATAAGTTGCTGTTCTTTTTATTTATTTTCAGAGAGAACAAATAAAAACACATGGAAGTGAACATCTCACAACATCAACTCCACGAAAACAATATCATTTAAATACGGAAAGAACTGTAAACACACTGGATCACATGTTTCGAAAATCATAACTCCCAAACTCCTTGGAATCTAAGCCTGATTTTTTTTTTTGTAGTTCCATCCATGTATTAACCACTTCCTGACCAAATTTCAAAAAATTTAGAGACCCATGCTTAGAAATAAAATTATACATTAAAACATGTTTGAACCTAATTGTCACCAACTGAACCTAGCCTGGTTTGACCTACCCTTTAGCCCAACTGAAACCTCATTAATTGATCTGAAAATTTGACTGTAAACCCTCAAGTTCCCCTACTTGAAGACCAAAACAAGCCCTGGCCTAAACCTAGCCTATACAGAACCCAATTGGCCTCTGCAAGTTCAAGCACAACTAGCTGCAGAAATTGCTTGACTGAATTGAAGTGAAATTCCTGTTAGATGGCAACCATGGAGTGATGAGTTTAATAGGATCTTCAACTCAATTGATACTGAGTTGTTTTGTATGCTGGTTGTGATTAATTGTGGTAAGAGAAACTCTCCATCGGATGAGGTAAGAAAAATTATAGAGAAGATTAAAGTACTTTATGTTGAGATCAAGAAGCGGTTAGCTAAGGAAATAGATCTTGCGATCATTGACAGCCTCAGGAAGCTCAAGAAGACACTAGAGAATTTTCACTGGTCACTAAATGGCCTTTTAGACCTGGGATATGAAAAATTCATATCACCGCTTTGTGATGACAAACTTGGTTTGAAAGAAGACTTGGAGCATTATTATGTGAGTTGTTTGGTAAATGGTCATAGAAGAAGCTGTCATACAAGAGACTACTCGTCAGCTAATGAACCTGTACATTAGCCTTTCACAGCTCCACAAGACAAAAATTTAGTACATGAAGGAGAAGCAACTAGTAGGGAAGATGAAAATGAAAAGGAGTGAAAAGTTTGAATAAAATATTGTGCACAAGTGCAGACCAAGCCATTCTTAAGAATGCAAACACAAAAGATGAGAAGAAGGAAGCATGGAATAAAGAATCAGATGAGCATTCTATAGAATTTCAGCAGACTTGGGTTGTCAACAAAACATAAGTTTTGTCCTACATTGTGTAGCTCAAGCTTGCCGCTTAAGTAGTGTTTTAGGAAGTCAGCATATTGAAATTCAGAACTTGGAACACATGCCCTGCCAAGATAGTACAAACCACACAATTAGCAAGCATGATGCAGAACAATAACAAGTATTTGATCCGGGTGGAAATCTGAAGTGCGGGTGCCAGATGTTCGAGAAGATGCCTTAGCCCGAATATGAGAATGACTTGGTGAAGGAAACCTGTTCCACAGAACGAGGCAAAATTGAATGGCCAAGATAAAAAATCGCGGAACAGTGTGAAGAAGATGCACCAAGGTTCAGCATCGGCGGGTCACAAGGAATGCAATCTATATTTGTTGCTGTTGAAGAGGGTGTTGAACTGAGTGGCAGAAACAGAGCATTTGCACTATATGTAAACTGGAGCAGTGTTGAACTCGGGTATTTCCTGATTGGTTGGAAGTTATGAGCTTAAGAGTAGAAATGAAAAACTGTGTTGTAACAAGGATGGAAATGGTAACTAATAATTTTAAGATTTGAATCATTATGCAAAGGGGAACCAAACAAATATATTTGATTCGGGAGGTCAGCTAAAGCTGGATGGCTGTCACAGCTGCCCTGAAGTTGTCACACAGGGACACCACAGTGGAAGCCACACCAACAGTTTCCCAATTGCAAACACCACTTCAAGGTTACAGATCACTTCTTGTGTACTGTGACACAATCGACTATTGAACTCCTGAAATAGCACCAGATTGCAGCAAGAAGTCCCATCGATTGAGCCCATCCTTGCCACCCAAATAATTAAGGACCATTAACGAGGTGTGTTAGATTGTCGCAACTTGATGTTGCCAAGGTTGCAAGTGGTAGTACAAGCTACCACCATTATTTTAAGGTTGCCTTACTCCTGCTGCTAAAACCACGTTGCATCTCTACAAATGCTGAGCAAAAATTTCTTTAAAACTTGAAACAGAATTACTGTAGGAATTCCACACTTTGCATGCAGCTGAACCAAAGTACAATGGGCAGTGTTGAAGCCTATTGTTGCTCCAGCTACCCTGTTGCTGTTACCAAGTTCTCCTTCACATCAAGGTATAACCAAGCCAGTGTGAGGAAGGATGCAGAACTAAATCATGGTCAAATAAATTTTATGCTGCAGTTCATTACCTGTGTGAGGCTGATCTTCTTGTCTCACAAGCACAGAAGGAACGCTGATGGAGCAACTGTGCCAATGCCGTTTACTACTGTAGCGAGCAGGTGCAGGAGATTACATGGGATGAAATCAAGTAGCAGACCAGACACACTTCAAAAGATCTAGGCTCAAGTGCAAACACTGGCCCAACTGATGCTAACACATCGAAGTGTCTGATCCTGCTTACTTATATGATAGAACACTTGACTTACAAAAAAATTATGCAGGAAATTAAAGGACTCATATTGAATGCGAAGAGATGTGCATCTGTAGGACTAGAAGGCTGCTTGACTTACAGAAAGTTCAAAGAACAGAAAAAAATACACCAGCATTGAAGCGAATGCTAGTTAAAGTGCATAACATAATTCAGTTCGGGTTGCCTCTGAGCTCTTTGACGTTGAAAGTGGGCAACATTATACTGAATCTATACTTACATTCAGGGAAAACTGAAGAAAAATTAGCAGCTGCACTCCTGTTAAGAGGATCATGCCACAAGTACAACTACAGATCTAATGCCATAGATGCTGAAGCTAATTTACAGATACAGTCAGGCTCACGCATAAATATCCATGAGTTACCAAAACTCGCAACAGACAAGCTGCTTCACCACAACAAAACATGCAAGCACCAAATAAGCTCAACACCTTGGTTGCTGCTGTAAGACTGCCACATACAATTAGACGAGAATCTGCCACTGGGAAGGAAATAACTTCAGATGTCCAGAATCAACCAAATGGGGGTAATTAGTACCCTCCAAAATGAAAGAAGATGAAGCTAAGGATCTGGCCTTGCAAAAGACAGTACATATCCTTGCAAATCCATCAACTGAAAAAAGTCGAGATGGATGCATCAACATGACAATATTGGCAAGGAGTTCAAGCAATATATGGTCAGATTGAACAAGACCATGCCTAGGGAAATCTGGTGGCATTTAGAATGTGAGTTCCGACTTGACTCAAAGATAGACCTTGCTATCATTTCCAAAGCTGAATCAATTTCTATAGACAGATCAGCTGTTAACAAAGACCAAACTGATAAGATTCAGGTCAGAGCACACTTGAGTGCAATGGATTTGGTGAAACTTAATTCCAAGCTAGGACATCTGGAGTTCATAATAGTAGCTAACAATGGAAGCAGTGCATTCAAGTTGAACCATTGGAAGAGAGTCAATATTTGGGACCCGAAAGGACTCCAGCACCAAGTTCATTTCCATCTTAACATGAGCATTGGCTACGACTGCGCTTACCTTGTGGACAAGGAAAATTTCAAGGGGATGGGATTGTTACAAGCATTTTTTTAGCCATCTCTATAGATTAAATATTGATGTTACATGCAATTTCACACCAACTGGCAAGTCTAGAGAGGCTCCTACATGGGCGGCATGGGATGTTGTAATATCTTGTATTTCTTGGGTCTTTAATGTATAGCTGAGAACCAAGTTGCATGAATATAATATTCATATGTATTAGGTGTAGATAAGGAGGCCATGGTCTATATGAGGCCCAGCTCAAGCCATTTTTATTCATTCTACTCTTTGGTGAATAAAATTGAAGTTAATTCTATTGAGTTGTCTTGTGGAGGCCTTCCCTTCCTTGAATTAGGGAGTTCATTGGCTCTAGAGTTACAAAAACTCCCCTAACTCTAGAGATTCCTTTCTAACCATTTCATAACCATCCCAAACCACCAAACTCTCAGCTCAACCACCACCAAAACCACCATCTTCCTCCCCAAACCCTTCATCTCCTAGCTGATTCCCTTATTCCTCCCTAGCTGACTAGCCCATCACTTCCAATTGTTTCCCTTCTTTCTCAACCCAATCACCCTACCATCTCCATTCACCTCATCTACCATAGTTGTTGGTATTAGACACAAGCTATGTCACATGGGTGCGGGTGCGGGTGCGACACGGGTGCGGCGCAATTCCAAAAAATTTGGACACGGGGACTCGGCTATATATATATATTAAAAAATATATATTATAAATATATATATTTTAAATATTATAATTATATATAACAATAAATTAACACATAAAGATTGTAAATTTTAAAGCAAAAAAAAAGCAATTCTTAACAACACAAACTTACCAAAATATAACACATAAAGAAGCTTGTGAGTGTGATAAACAACAAAACTTATCATAAATCTGCCTCATCGTCTGAATTAGAAGGAAGAACAGGATCGAGGTAGTCCATGTTGAGAGTATGTAAATTATGTTCTCCCTCCAAGTCAAAATCTTCTGGATTTACATCCCAATTCTTGGATGGTCCACAACTACATCAAAAAATCACTATATTAGTATCTAACTTAAAACTTTGAATACAAATATGAAATATTTAAATACAAACTTTGAATACAATGAAAAAAAAGTACCTATACTCTTCTTTGGTGCGGCGAGAAATTAATCGTAGATTTGAGTGAACATATACCAAATCCTCTGCTCTTTTACTAGTGAGTTTGTTTCTTTTAATGTTGTGAATTTGAGCATATGTACTCCAATTTCTTTCACAACAAGATGATGTAGCAGGTTGGGATAACAACTTCATTGCAAGACGTTGCAGATTTGGTGTCTCTGATCCATATGTTGCCCACCAATTAAGGGGATCTTCCTCGTCCCTTGCCACAAGTGCTGCTAAAGAATCAAATCTTCCAGTAGAAAACTTGCCAAACTCACTATTTACAACCTTAAACATGTGAGGATCATTAAAAACTCTTCCCAAATATATCATTCTATTTCTTGATATCTCAGGATCTTCATTTGGAGAAACACGACCAACACCTGTTGTCAACCATTTTTTTGCATAGTATTTTGGATTGAGAGAGTGTGCCATGCAATACAAGGGTGTATTGCTTTTATCCCATCTTCTCACTAAAACTGAATGTACATGA
This sequence comes from Nuphar pumila, assembly GCF_984573655.1. Classification (NCBI taxonomy): domain Eukaryota; kingdom Viridiplantae; phylum Streptophyta; class Magnoliopsida; order Nymphaeales; family Nymphaeaceae; genus Nuphar; species Nuphar pumila. The sequence continues at coordinate 6,953,868 of NC_143257.1, read as the reverse complement.
TTGTAAAATTCTGAATCATCAAGTGCAATATCTTTCTTCTCATGTTTAAAAATGATACTTTGAACTTTTTCAATCATATTGTCCCACATTTCATAAATTCTATGAAGCATGGGTACATCTCTGTCAACTTCTCTCAGCATTTCCCAAATAGGCTCTGTAAATTCAACAAAATATGTAATTTTATCCCACCAAAAATCATCACAGATGCATTTTTTGATAGCTTGAGCCTTGACATCATCTTCAGTACGATAAAAATCCCAATCTTGATCAGCCACCATCATCATCAATGCATTCTTGAGTTGCTTAATTCTTTTTTGTTAAAATGTATCATTCAACATTTGTAATATATATATATATATATATATTTTATATATATAAAGCATAATACATATTCATATATGGTATATATGCATATGTATTATCCTAATTATATATATAAAATATATATTTTTCTATTTATAGGCATAGGGGTAGTTTAGACATTTCACTATTTTACGCATATTCTATTGGGAATATGTTTGTAATTTTCCTTTTAAATTTATTTTTTATTTTTTCCTTTTTCGTGGTTTGCGCAACCTTGGGTGACTCCCAACGACTCCTTTGGGAGCCCCCTAGGTGGCTCCTTTCTTGTGTTATAAATAGGGGTCTCCCCCTTTGTATTTCTTACTACTTGAGGGAGCTTATGCTCCATTGTAATGGGGTTTTTACCCCTTGTCCATTATTTCTTCAATGATATGCAACTTATGACTTTATGTCATATTTTTTCCTTTTTATGGGTTAGCACATTATGTGCTTGTGTTGTTTCCCTTTAATGGGTATATTTGCACTTCACATGCATAAGTATGGGTTCATTATTGAACCCAATGTATTCCAACTCATTTTCTAACATGGTATCAGAGCCCGGTTGAGATCGAGTTGCTCTTTGGTGCATCGGGAAGCGTGGTGTTCAAGAATTTTAAAGAAAAATGGTGAAGTATTCATTTCTCTCTATTGTTTTTCTTATAGTTATTCGGTATGCATTCTATTTCTTTGATGTATTGTATGAAGAATTTAATATGTTCTTTGTTTTTTATGTGTGCTCTTTGTCATTAAGTCCTTTTATAAAAATTTGAGTTACTTGCTACTCCATTGAATCTTTTTCGTATGTTTTTCTTTGAAAATTTTTAAATGATAACTTGTTTTGCGAAAAATTAGATATATGATTGCTCAAAACTTGATTTAATCGGTCGGTAAAAAATTATGCCCTTTGGAACTTTGAATCTACTTTTTAAACCTAACCTTGTTTATGAGAATACCTTTATATGAATGTTTAGTCTTTAAAGAAAGGTATGTTAAGATTAAAATGTTTGTTAAATGTAGCTTTTTTGAAAATTGTTTGTCATATATGAAAAATTCCATATTATGTTCTCTTACCCAATGTGTCCGTTTTATATGAGCAACATTTAATTAAGAAAGTTTTTTTTTTATATATAATACCGGTTGAATTAAGTTTTAAAATGGTCTTATGGAATATGGTGATTTTCTTTTCATCTTTACACTCTTAAGGATGTTTTCAACATTTAGAGAGCTCTCTCTCTTTTCAATTAGAGATATTTATATTTTTATGTTGTATTGTCTCTTGTGGGTTTGGGTGTTTGCCCTTTTGTTTGTTCATTAGTGAATGTTGTAAGTGCTTAATGCACTCCTTGCTTTTCGGCATATTTTCATTATAAAAGTTATGGTCTTCCCTAATGTTTATTGCGTACTTATTTCATTAGGAGTAGGTAAGAATCTATTAAGTCATGTTTTTTGATAAAACTAAGAGTTTTTTAATTTTTCCCTCAATAAATGTTTAATTTTTATTTATGCCATAGTACAATCTTATTTTATCATAAGGTTTTGTTAATGAATCTATTTTGTTGGGATTTCTTCCACTTTAATGGAGTTTTCCCCTTCGTTGGGAGTTTTATTTGTGTTTAAGCTCTCCTTAAGGAGCCTTTCGGTCCTTATAATCTTCTTGTGAGTATATACTCTTTTATGTAGATCTCATGATTGTTTATGAGTATCATTTTTAAGTTGCAATAGTAGATTTCATAAGTTTTTTGAACTTCACCATCTTTATGAATGCCTATATTGGCCTAAGTTTGTTATTTTCGAACTTCACCAACTTCACCGCTTAATTGCACCTTATATCTTTCATAGTTAAGGCTTGTTTGTTCAAAATCGGTTCGTACACATGATGTTGCTTAATATTTCATGTTATGTTTGTTGCATAATAAGCCTTTTTGGTGTACAAGACTTCTTTTGAAGATTAAGCATAATTTGTGGTTATGCAAAATTGTTTTGATGGATTATATTGGACCTTTGATTCAATTTGTTAATCGGTCCTCTTTGTAAAATTTTTTTATTTGGAAAATGATTCCTTATGTGTTTATTGCCCTTCTTGTGGCATTTATGTTTGTCCATCACATGTTATTTAATGCATCATTGTTTTGACCTTATTATTGTTTTATTAGAGATGTTTGTTGAGGTGAGTTATGTGCACCTCGTGTTATATCATTTTAGATTGTCCAAATTGCCATATTATAGATGGTGGTTGAGGTGAGTTATGGGCACCTTGGGACTCTAAAATGATTTGATATATGATCTCTAATTATGAGTGTGACACTCGTTGTTATGTCTTTTTAGATTGTCCACTTACCATATTATAGATGGTGGTTGAGGTGAGTTATGGGCACCTTGGGACTCTAGAATGATTTGATATATGAGTGTGTCACTAGTTTGTTCTTGTGCCATTGATATTATGGATGCTTCTAAGTAAATGTGATGGACATATGGTATTTGAAACCTTAAATGTTTTAAGGTACTTTTAAAATCAAGATGTTTTGGGATTATAGCCCAACCTTTTATTTGTTTATGAATCTTATGAGTGCATTTGCACATTTGTGATTCCGTATGTGGTGCTCGTTGTGCACATGTGTTCTTGTGATTTTGCACAAGTATTCTAAGTGTTCTTGGTGTGTGTATGTTCACACATTTGTTCTCAAGAATTTTATTTTATCGATTATAGTATCTTGTTGAAGATATTTTTTACATGCATGTTATTGTTATGAGAATTCATTTTAAAAGGAGTATTGTTTTATTCGAGGTATTATTTTCATTACAAGTTTATTGCCTCAAAAGACTTTTCCTTTTATGCTCATTATCTAAGTGTCATCATATGTAGATAAGAATTTTATTACACCTTCGTGTGTTTTTAGCCCTTTGTTGGCTTTTGCTCTCTTGGTCTAGTAGCTGAACACACTTGTCTTGAGTGTTTTTATATGTAGACAAGGCACGTTGATTCACACCATGGTGTGTGATTTTTAGCCTATGTTGGCGTTTGTGTCCTTGTTCTAGTCGCTTAAGATGTATGCCCATAGTTGGCTTATTTCACTCATCTCAAGTGCTATCATATGTAGACAAGAGATGTATTATGTGTTAAGCCCATGGTTGACTTATTACTCTTGTTCTAGTAGCTGAACATACTTGGTTTTAAGTGTATTTTTTACGTAGACAAGAGATACTTTTTAGTCCATGTTGGCATGTATTCTCTTGTTCCTGTCGTAGATGCACTTATTTCAAGTATTATTATATGTAGACAAGAGGTTCTTTTACACACCTTTGTGTGTGTCTTTGGCCTTTAATGGCTTTATATTCTTGATCTAGTAGCTTATACACTTGATTTATGGGTTTTGGAGGACTAATGAGGAAGATGTTTGTAATGGATAAACTATTGTTGAAATTTGCAAAATTTCATTCATGACTTGTGTTTTTCAAGCAAATCATATTTTTGATATGCATGTCATGTTGGTTTCTTAGCATTTAATCTATATATTAAGTGCTTATGGTTTTTTCCACCCTTATATGCAAAATGTGTATTAAGTATGTCTTTCATAAATGATTTTAAAACCTTGTGAACTCTTGGGTTTATTTTGCCTAAAGTATGCTTGGAGACTTTGTTTCTCTTGCTTGTCACTTCATTACATATTTGAAGCATGTTCATTAATGAGTTCTTTGAGTATTAATTCATTTCATGATAAGTATATGCTCTTTATGGCCTTTTTGGGCCCTCATTCAATAAAGCATATGTATTTTATGCCTCTTCGTAGGCTTCTTGTGGTATCCCTTCGTGGATCTTTTTGTTATTCCTCATTATGGGGTTATATTTGTCCAATGTTAGACCTTATGAATGCATTATGCATTCTTGCAATTTATTTTTGCATAATGTGCTTCCGCTCATTTTTTTGTTTTAACATAATGTATGATTTAGAAACTTTGGTTTTCTAAATTTTTCGTTTCATGCTAAAGTAATTATCATATTATACATAAATTTTGCACCTTGTTAGGAATGTTCCTTTTTAAGTAAAGTGCAAAGATATTTTTTACTTGTTCTTTGTTGGTTTCTTTTCTCAGGATCTTGAAGATAAAAGAAAAGGAAGTCCCTTGGATAGAAGGTGTTCATCGATAAAGACATTGGAGGAAGATATTTACAATGGCATTCGTTCTGAAGGCTCTTGAAGCTTTGAGATTCTTCTTCTTGCCGTCTTCAACCTTTTCGTTCCCCCACACAAAGCTTGAGGGGGGGTGTTAAAATGTATCATTCAACATTTGTAATATTATATATATTTTATATATATAAAGTATAATACATATTCATATATGGTATATATACATATGTATTATCCTAATTATATATATAAAATATATATTTCTCTATTTATAGGCATAGGGGTAGTTTAGACATTTCCAGTTTTACGCATATTCCATTTGGAATATGTTTGTAATTTTATCTTTTATTTTATTTTTTATTTTATTTTTTTTCCTTTTTCGTGGTTTGCGCAACCTAGGGTGGCTCCCCAAAGAGTCGTTGGGGAGCCCCCAACGGTCACAAATGTGACCGTTGGGGGCTCCCAACGACTCCTTTGGGAGCCCCCTAAGTGGCTCCTTTCTTGTGTTATAAATAGGGGTCTCCCCCTTTGTATTTTCTTATCCTTGAGGGAGCTTATGCTCCATTGTAATGGGGTTTTTACCCCTTGTCCATTATTTCTTCAATGATATGCAACTTATGACTTTATGTCATATTTTTCCCTTTTTATGGGTTTTATGGGTTAACACATTATGTGCTTGTGTTGTTTCCCTTTAATGGGTATATTTGCACTTCACGTGCATAAGTATGGGTTCATTATTGAACCCAATGTATTCCAACTCATTTTCTAACAATGCCCCACAAAGGCATTTTAGTCATTTCACTCATGTAATAAACTATTTATTAAAACAGGTATTTTTGTTCTTTTCTTTTTCTTTATTTTTTCCTTTTCCTTTTTGTAAATATGATCCCAACGATCATAAAGAGTACTCCTTGGGTGTTCCCCCTTGTACTCTAAGCTTCTTTTGGAAGCTCTTTATCATTAAGAAGAGTGTATTTTTTACTTCTTGAGTGTCTCTCATTTATTATTAATCTTTATATTGTCCCATAGAGGACTTGTGCATGTGCACTTATATGTTTGCAATATTGTAAAGCCTTCGAGTGGTTTGTGTTTTTCATGCTTCCACATATTTCCTTACAGGCAACACCCCCTTGCTCTTAACGTGAGGGTTCGGAGGCACACCCTTGAGGCGGGAATTTTTGAAAGGTAGTTTTGTAATTTTATGCATAATAGAGATTTTTTACCTTAACCGACTTTCTTGGAAAAATGGTAGAAATGCATTTTTGAGCAAAACTCAAAATCCCTCTCCTTTGCACATGGATTGGCCTCCAAATCACTCTCCTGACTCCTGGGGTGCGTGAATACCCTTCTAATGGCCTCTACACAAATGAAGAAGTTGACTGTTGTATCTTTAAAACCCAAAAAACAAGAAACAAGTTTCAACCATTTTCAAAGAGCGTTGAAGGTGTATTGTATAATACACCATGTATCGTACGATACAACACGATACAAGACTATATCGTATGATACATATGATACATACTCGTATCACGATATGAGTGTATATCTTTGTGGAAACTTCAATGAGTTGCACAGGAACCGAGGCGGAGAGAGAGAGATATAGAAAGAAGTCGGCTGAGAGAGGAGAAAACTCGTTAATATAACATTAGGGCTAATCTCCTCTAAGTTAAATAGAGGGAAGCCAAAATTAAAATTTACATACAAGTCCCTCCTTATATACGAAATATCAAATAACCTACTTTTAAGAAAACTTAAGCTTAAAACCTCAAACGGTCAATTAATCTTAACAATCTTATCACTTTTTTCCATAGTAATGATAACGATACTTACAATATTGATATAAATAACCATCCCAAAATGATTTTTCATTTCAAAATGTATTTTTCCATGTTGTTATAAGATTCTGTGTGGGGTTCAGCCTTCACTGTAGAAAATAAAGAAAAGAGAGAGAGAGAGAGAGGAGGGAGATGCACAATGGCTGGGGGCGGCGCACATTAACCCAACCTCCCAGCCCTAAGCTTTATAAATAGGCAAATATACAATAGCTAAGATAACGGAAAAATGACAGGAATGCCATTAATGAAATGACATTGAGCATGTGTTAAAATACGTATGGATCTGGATCCAGATCCATACGCATACTATATTTTAACACCCTCCCTCAAGTTGTACATGGTCTTGGAGCATGTACAACTTGCTCTTCAATAGCCAAAATTGATGTCCTGTTAACCCCTTGGTAAACAAGTCTGCCACTTGATCTTCTGTTCGAACATGACGTAGTTCTATCTCCTTCATCTCGACTTTCTGCCGTATAAAATGTTGATCAATCTCAATGTGCTTCGTTCTGCTATGTTGAATAGGATTACATGTAATTTTTATTGCGCTTTGATTGTCACATGGAAGAAATGATCGAATAATTGTCTCCCCAATATCACTCAATAAGTGTAACGCTCCCCCCATCGTGGGGGGGTTACGGAAGGAGAAGGGGGCGATGCCCCTTCCTCTCCCACGAATCTGATCGTGGGAGAGGAAGCGGGCTGCCCCCATTTAATTCAGAAGGTGGGAGGGGGTAACCGAGCAACCCCCATGGCTATAAAAGCCATGGGGGGGCCTCCTCTCATTTCCTCATTCGATCACCAGAGGAGCAGAGAGGGAGCGAGTAGGGGGAAATCAGGAGGAAGTGTTGCAGCAATCGCCGGTCGCCGTCAGGTAAGTCTCTCTCTCGTGAGTTGTCTGAATGCAGGGGGGAAGTCACCGGCAACCTCACAGTTGCCAGTGAGTTGCAACAAGATAGGGACAGGGAGAACCCTGTCCCTGCCTTGCGATAGAAGAGAACGACAGAGGGGTTTCCCCTATGTTGTTGCTCTCGTTCGTTGTCTAAACACGGGAGTCGCCGGCAACCTCACAGTTGCCGGCGAGTTGCAGCAAAACAGGGACAGGGAGAACCCTGTCCCTGCATTTCAATAGAAGAAGGAGATAATCGAGGGATTTTCCCTCTGCTGCTGTCACCACCGATGATGAAAATGGGAAAGGGAGAACCGCCTGCTGCAAGGTGGCAGGAGGTCTGGCCGCTGCCCTCATCATCACAGACACCGACCATCGACAGAGGTTGCAACAGTTCGACAACAATGATGTTGTCGGAACTATTGCAGAAAAAAAATGATGTGTGGATATGTGCGTTGTGACAAACCGTATTAGTCTATAACGGACCGAGTCGGATCTGAAGTAGTGAGCAGACCGAGTCGGGTTTGTAATGGTGGACCGTTTCGGCCTAGACCGAAGGTGGACCCAATATGGGTCAGACCGACTAAGTCTAGACCGAGACAAACCGGATGCGTGTGCGATTGATTTATCGAGTGTGATGGAAAAATCGAAGTAGCGAAGACTCGATTTTTCCATTACAAATTGGATTCGGGTTTGGATCTCAGTTTGGACCCAAAACTCAAAGGGATGCGATTAGACGACCTGATTTAGATCCAGACAAACCCTTTTCAAGCAGGTTTGGATCAAGAATACCGAATCCATGATCCAAATCATAGTTGAGTTGAGGACCTGAGTGGTCAAATGTTATTATGAGTGTGGATGTAACATGAAGTAAAGATGACATAGAGGTCATTGAAAGAGCAGAAAGACCATTTTGCCCTTGATATGCTTACAAAATATACAAGGCATAGCTAAGTGCCCGAAGTCAGATCTATGTGATTCTTGAATCCATGGATTCTACTGCTTGGGTAGAATCTATTAGTAGGGGATTTATGAACAAAATGGAGTCGGAGTTTGACAATTAAGTTTAAGGGTGTTTTGGTGATTTTGATGATACGAGGTATTCGTTGTTTTCAGATCAAGGGTTGCAATTGGAAATTTAAGCGTTTCAGGTAAGTAAACATTTGCAAATTCCTCCTTAGTTAATTAAAACACATGCTAGCTAGTTTAGGCATTCTTTAATGTGATTCCAATGCTTCAAGTATGCTAGTTCTATTATTGAGAATAGACACTGTTTTGCATGCTTAGGAATCTATAAAGTTCAAGTGTAATGCTTAAACCTGGCTCTGATACCACTTGTAACGTCCACGAACCTGGGCTCGAGAGGCCCCGGATCGGGTCGTTACAATAAGTGTCTAATCCATGTAGCCTCTGCCGTGTCTGCAGCCATCGACCTGTATTCAGCCTCTGTACTCGACTGTGCCACTGCCTTTTGTTTCTGTTGCTCCAGGACACTAAATTGTGTCCAATATATACACAATATCCAGAGACAGATCGTCTCTCATCTGGATCCCCTGCCCAATCTGCGTTTGTATAAGTGATGAGTTCATGCCTCTATGTAGGTTATCGTTCTTGCGATAAACAAGTCCATCTCCTATAGTTCCTTTTAAATATCGTAGAATGCGCTTCACAGCTTCCATATGACCTTTCGTTGGAGCATGCATAAACTGTGATACCTGATTAACAGCATAAACTATATCAGGTCTGGTAAAGGTCAAATACTGCAGCATCCCCACAAGGCTTCTATACGTTGTTGGGTTGACACAAAGATGGCCATCTTCAGAGCTCAGCCTTTTATGTAATACACTCAGAGTGATGACTGATTTGCAATTCGTCATCCCGGCTCTTTCAAGAAGATCAAGAGTGTATTTTTGTTGCATGAGTGTCAATGTGTCTTGTTGCCTGTCAACTTCCACACCAAGGAAGTACCTCAACTCCCCTAAATCTTTCATCTTGAAAGTTTTCATTAAAAACCGCTTCACGTCTTGCACATGATTATCTGAGCTCCCAGTGATCACAATGTCATCAACATATATAAGAAGTATAATGATGTCTATCTTTTGGTAAATAAAGAGCGAGTGGTCCAGAGAGCATCTTCGAAAACCATAGCTTTGAATTTGCATAGAGAAACTTTCAAACCAAGAACGGGACGCCTGTTTCAACCCATACAAAGATTTTCTTAGTTTGCACACCCAGGCAGTAGGATCCTTTTCGGCATAACCAGGAGGTTGCTCCATATACACTTCTTCCTTTAAAGTTCCATGCAAGAATGCATTTTTAACATCCATCTGGCTAAGCCTCCATCCTCGGTCGACTACTAGGGATATGATGACACGAATTGTACCCATTTTGACTACCGGACTAAAAGTTTCATCATAATCTTCACCATATTGTTGTGTGAATCCCCGAGCAACAAGTCGCGCTTTATATTTGTCAATACTTCCTTCAGGCTTATACTTTGTTTTATAAACCCATTTTGAGCCAACTACATTCTTTCCTTCTGGTCGATGTACTATTTTCCAAGTCTGGCACTCATGAAGTGCTTCCATTTATTCATTCATAGCTTCAGTCCAATGACGAGATTGAAGAGCTTGATTAAAACAAGTGGGTTCATCCTGTTTTGTGAGCTGAGACATAAACAACTGGAAATCATGAGAAAAGGTCTCATAACTCACCCATCGTTGAATAGGATGCCTAATGCGTGATAGCCTTTGAGTCGGATCATTAGCGATGCTTTCCACATTCCTCTACTTTATATTTTTGTCCCGTCTAGTGTATATCTGTCTAGAGAAGCATTCTACTGGGGGTGGTTTTACTGGAGATAGTTCAACACGCATCTGTGAGTCATCCTACCCCCTACTCAAGCCAAAGGAAGTACAATTCGCCTGACATGTTTCTCCTGTATTAGCAAAAAGATCTGCGCTCATCCATGGATCATATACCTCTACTTCTCGAGATGGCAACGTTTCAGAGTCATTTACCTGAAAATTTTGTTCATCAAAAACAACATTCTTAGAGGTCCTAATACGTTTTGTAGTAGGATCATAGCATCGATAGCCTTTGTATTCATCTGCATACCCAACAAATCTGCACTTAACGACCTTGTCCTGAAACTTATTTCGCAGAGATGAATCAATATGTACATAACATACACAACAAAAAACACGCAAATCATCATAAGAGGGATGTTGCCCAAATAAAGTATAATATGGAGAGTTTTGATCCAGAAGTGCCATAGGAAGACGATTTATGACATGAACAGATGTGTGAAAAACTTTTGTCCTGAGACTAACGGGCACATTGCTATCATGTAACATCCATAATTAAGTTTAGGGATATATCTAACTTCTGGGATAAAAAATCTTTTGGATTTTTGAAGATTTTCAAAACATCCTATTCCTTTTACTTCAAGAGATGTGCCATCGGCTGTAAAAACCTTTGACACACTTGAGTTATTTTTAAGACATTCGGATAGACTATTAACATTTGGGGTCATATGAAAAGAAGCACCAGAATCTAAAAGCCAAGGAAAGTTACCTGGACCGGAGAAAGATGCAATTGCCGCTCCAGTTGAGGCTTCGGTTGAGGAGGATACCCCTTTGAGAAGAGGTTGAAGGATTTCCATCAGTTGAGCCATAGACACAGGTGCATCTTGATCTTTTGCTCAGATTCAACAGATGCAACTCTTTTTTCTTCTCTTCTTTTTAACTTTGGACATTGAGGCCTATAGTGCCCCGGTTCACGATAATGATGACAAATAACTTTTCTTTTATCAAAGTCGCCGTTTTGCCTTCCAAAATGAGGCGGCTTGTAAGTACGAGTATGATTCCCCGGTCTAGATACAGCTAAAACGGAGTCATCATCAACTTTTGGAGTACTTTTTCTAAGTCTATTTTCCTCCATAGTGAGCTCTTCTATAGTATCAACAATAGAAGGAATTTTCCACGATGTAAAAGGGCCGATTTGGTGGATTCAAACTCCGGCCTTAGACCATTCACAAATTGATAGAAATGTTCCATATCGAGTTGCTTTTGGCGAAGCTCGATGTCTTCGGCACAATGCCATTTGGGCTCAAGAAGAGCTAACTCTTCCCAAAGTTCGGACAACTCATTATAATATTCTCGAATAGTTTTATCTTTTTGAGTCATTGTCCGAACTTTATCTTGTAAATTGCATACATGTGCAATATCTTTAAGGGAATACATGTTTTTGAGGTATTCCCAAGCCTTATCGGCATGCTCAAACTTAGCTAGACTAGAGCATTTTTTAATGTCTATGCTATTGATGAGCCATGACATAATTTTTGCATGCCCTATCCTCCATTCTTTCCATTTCTTTTCATAAGTGGCTAGCGCCTTACTCTTCTCTTCTTCCGCTAGAGGAACCTCTTTATCACCCTCTTTCTTGGTAAGAGATAGTTTAGGTTCCAAATCGGAACCATCCACTATACCCCATAAACCTTTCCCCCAAATGTGGTGCTTCATAATCGAAGCCCACATTACATAGTTAGTATCATTTAGCTTCATAGGAATGATGGTGATCTTATCATTGTCATCCATCTTTTACAAGGGTAAGAGAGGAATAAATAGGAGGAGAGAGAGAGAAAAATAAAAAGAAAAGAAAAAGAGTAGACAAAAGAATAAGAGAGGATACAAAACCAAAATTTTTAGTAGCACAAGTTCGCCTTTCTTCAAACAAATCTTCTTGAGCCAAGAACAAGGTGATGAAACACCTTTTGTAAATGTGGCACGGAAATCGAGGCGGAAGCACTTCAAGATCTAAGGATTTCGTAGCTTTGATACCATGTAATGAAATGGTGGTCTTCAACAAATGCACAAATAACTCACAAACAAGTGTCTATTGGAGACACTACAAGCATGACCCTTGAAAGGGTATAAAAGGAAGAACACTTGAAAAATAAATAATACTTTATTCATGAACAAAATGCTTAAGAAGCATGGTACTTTACATTGAAGGGGTTCACCCCTATATATACAAAAAAGTGGAAGAGAGAGGAGAGCTCATTTTGAGCTCTCCAAAAGAGACGTTGGATTCCAACGTCTCTTAATATAGCTGTTGGACTACAGTCCAACATCATTTATTATTATAGCTGTTGGACTATAGTCCAACAACATTTATTATAGCTGTTGGACTACAGTCCAACAGCTATTTGCACAGTCAAGTTCCAACAGGAACTTGACTGGATCAAATATCTAGTTTCTATTGAACTAGATGCTAAAAAAGAAAATAAAGAAAAATAGAAAAATAAAATAATAAAAGAAAATATAATAATATTAAATAATATATATATATATATATATATATATATACATTACAGTTTACATTTTAACAATCGCACTCACGACAATATGCCTATGTTTTCTTTCCGCAACCCCATTTTGTTAAGGGGTATGAGGGCAAGAAACCTGTCGACTTATTCCTTTATCCCGAAGAAAGGCAATAAACTCGTTTGATGAATACTCTCCCCCACCATCACATTGTAAATACACAATATCACAGGAAAACTTTGTTTTGACCATCGAATGGAAATCCCGAAATAGTTGAAAAACTTCATGCTTATGTTTCAAGAAATATATCCAAGTATAACGGGAATAAGAATCAATAAAGATAACATAGTAACGACTACCAGAAAGAGAAGGAATAGGTGTGGGTCCCCAAACATCGGAACAAATAATCTCAAATGGCTTTGAAGCCCTTTTATTAATAATATGAAACAGAAGAACATGACTTTTGCAGAGTTCGCATGAGGAACATTTATTATTATCTAAAAAGGAACATAAACTAGACTCTGGAAGAAGTCCATCAGATACAAGACTTTCAACGAAGCCCCGACTACAATGGCCCAAACGACTGTGCCAAATATCTAACTTATTACAATGAGATGAATTAAAAACTTCCAACGAAGGGAAAAACAAAGACTCTGAAGGTGAAGACACTGAAGAATGCTTGGACGACTTCAACTGGAGGATTGGGGCTGAAGGTGAAGACATTGAAGGAATCTCCATGAAGACGTACATGTTTCCTTGTCGCTCTCCCTTAGCGAACGTCTCCTTCGTTCGTAGATCATTAACATAAACAGAAGAGAGAGTAAATTCGACGGAAGAATTCATATCTTAAAAAGTTTAGCTACAGAAACAATGTTCTTTTTAGTATTAGGAGCAAGGAGAACAATGGACAAGTGAAGTGAGGACTCTGACATAGGGATATGTGCACTGCCAGTATGACTAATGGAGTGATAAGTTCCATCTCCCGTAACTATACTGCCTTTTTCAGAATAAGGCAATAAGTGAGATAACTTACCGGCATTACCCGTAACATGAGTGGCAACACCGGAATCAACATACCACTCGCCTTGTTCATTTTGCTTGATCGTCATCTGTGACAATGCTGATAACAAAAGTTGTTGCATATCTGTAGATGACACTTTCGTGTCCACAGTAGCAGTTGACTTATTTTCAATTTTGTTTATTTTTCCTCTATTTTATAGATTAAACCAACAATCAGCTTTCACATGTCCTCTTTTGTTACATAAGAAACACGTGGGCACTCTCCTCTGATTCCCTATATTAAAAACACTAGAAATATTAGGTGTAGGCAAGATACCACAACCTCCCTGCTCAAAATGTCCGCGGCCTCTGTCTCCTTGATGCCCTCCATTTCCTCGTCCAAAACCGATAGAAGTGTCCATGGCCAAAACTGAATGAGAACGAACTGATTCATTTCCTTCTGCTCTTTGTTTCATAATCATCTCATGCTGGAGAAGTTTCGCTTGAAGATCGTCAAAAGTATGCAAGTGAGTAAGGCATGACAAAGCTGTGGTGAACATGTCAAAATCAGGGCCCAATCCATTGAGGAGTTGTTGAACTTTATCTTTATCTGAAATAGCACTTCCAATAACCGCCAATTGGTCAGTAATACTCTTCAAGCGGCCTATGTATTCCATGACTGACATGGAGCCTTTCTTCAAACTTTGAAACTCATTTTTTAAGTACATAACTCGAGCTTCTAATATCTGAAAGTATGTCTGAGACAACTTACTCCACAGATCCGCCGCAGTACAATCATCTGAAAGAGTAACCAACACTTCTTGAGATAGTGTTGACGTAATATAAGCAACCAAAGACTGATCTCGCTTCCTTCAGGTTGTATACTCTAGATTCTTAAAGGAAATAGTAATTGTGTCACCCTTCTCATTGTTGGTTTCCTGCAAAATAAACCGTGGTGGTATAGGAACCAAACCATCCAGATGTTCATCGAGATCCTGACTCTGTATAAAAGGAAGTATTTGTCTCTTCCAGGTCAAAAAATTAGAGTGAGTAAGTTTTTCTGTAACAAGATGACTCAAGAAATTCGCAGAGGGACCGGAGGACAAGGTAGATGACGAAGAGTAATCCATATCAATGGGACAACGAATAAACGAACAAGACGAATGAAGAGAAAGAAAAAGAAAATTGAAGATCACTTAATCAATCAATAGAACTTCAATAAGGGATGGACCTGTGCTACTAATAGACGTAAACTGTTTTGCCTTTTTTTTTTAGGATCGAGATTGTAGACTGTTATAACCTGCCTATAGGCGTTACACAGAAAACATTAAACAGTAATAGAAAAGGAAACTTCTGTAATCAAAGAGGAATCAAAGAGAAAATAAATCAAAAAATACTAAAAAACTGCAATAGATTTGTTTGCAATCAAAGAGGAGACTGCAATCAAAGAGGGAAAACATGAATCAAAGGGATTGCAATCAAAGAGAAGAAAACTGCAGTCGTTGATGTCGAAGAGGGACGTTAAAGGTGAAAACTGCAGACGTAAAAAAAAAACTGCAGACGTTAATGATGAAGAGAGACAGATGGTGATGATAATGAGTACTGTGAAGAAGTGGAATGAACAAGAATCAGAAAAATGAACGAGTAGCAGAAGTTACCAGGAAGGAAGAAGAATGGACGAAGAGATGTATCAAAAACTTTTCCTTCAGAGATCTTCAGATCTCGCCGAACACATGTCTGGTAGGGTTCCGCAACCTGGAGCTCTGATACCATATAAGATTCCGTGTGGGGTTCAGCCTTCTCTGCAGAAAATAAAGAAAAGAGAGAGAGAGAGAGGAGGGAGATGCACAATGGCTGGGGGCGGCGCACATTAACCCAACCTCCCAGCCCTAAGCTTTATAAATAGGCAAATATACAATATCTGAGATAATAGAAAAATGACAGGAATGCCATTAATGAAATGACATTGAGCATGTGTTAAAATACGTATGGATTTGGATCCAGATCCATACGCATACTATATTTTAACAGTTGTCTTGTGCAAGAGCTAATCCATTATGTAACATCAACTTTAAAATGCCTGGTGTATGTACGCACATTGATGCTGGTACTTCAAGGTGTTGGTTTTGGTTAGGTGCTAAAAACACATACATGTACAACATACTTATGCATATAATAATTTGTATGTGATATATTTTTATACATTTTCTTCATTCTCGGTGACCTCTCTCTCTCTCTTTATATATATATATATGGGTTAATCTACTGTTAAGGTTTAACATTAGATGGATTCAACCTTATAAAAATAACTAAAACACCTTTAAAATAATGACATTTTTTAAAATGAAAGGTTACTTTTTTGGCCATTATAGGTCTTTTTAAACTTGGTGGGAATTTAAAAGTCAAACACCTTTTCCAAAAAAGTAACTTTATGAAGCTATCAAAGTTATATTTTTTTACCTCAAAAAGTTACATTGCATTTTAAAAAATGTCATTTTTTTAAGTGTGTAGTCATTTTCATAAGGTTGAATCAATTTAATGTTAAACCTTGATAGATTAACACACACACACAAACATGGATGAAAACCTCCCCAATGAAAACGGTCCCAAACCTACCAAATGTAAATTTTTTGGTGTTTTTTCAAAATTCTGACCGTACAGATGTCTTCAACATGATTGATTTACTATAAATCGACACTTGGATCATGAATTTTGGATAGAAAAATGGTATTTAGAGCCTCGAAAATTTATGAAAATTGTACGCCATTGATTTTCGAAATTTATAAAACCCTATCTATGCATCGGAATCAAATGCTCCAAGAACTGATTCCTATAAAAACAAGCATATAGATCATTGTATGTTCAGAATTTTGAAAAAAACACCAAAAATCCAATAAAATGTCCATTTGGTAGGTTTGGGAAGGTTTGTCATTGGGGAGGTTTTCAAAATCCTAATATATCAGCCTACCCCCTTTACGTAGAACCCTCCAAAAATCATATTAGGTGTTTATCATTGTTTACTTAGTAGAGAATATGTATTTGGTTAGGCATCTTTATGCTTAGATATGTATTTTAAAGAGAGAAAACAATCACCGGTTGATATTGTACTAAAATCTGATGAAAAAATATTCACATTTTTGCATCAAATCAATTTGAAATGAAGCTTGTTTCTTAAGAAATAATCAATGATAAACACATGTAATGGTTCATATCGACCATAAAACACCTAAAACTATGATTTTTGGAGGGTCCTAACAGTGATCTCACTAAAAAGGGGCCATGATGATTCCCTCTCTCTCTCTCTCTCTCTCTCTCTCTATATATATATATATATATATATATATATATATATATATATATATATATATATATATATATATATATATATAAACCACCGCAGGGGTCATCTGCGTGGCGAGCAGGGTGGTTGTGAGGGGACTGAGATGAAGGCACCAGATCAAACCCTGCTGGTGCACAGGTGTGTCCGTAGCTTTCGGAGGTGGGCCATGCTGTACCCACCAGCTGTGCCTGCGTCCATGATATAGGAGCT
This sequence comes from Nuphar pumila, assembly GCF_984573655.1. NCBI lineage: Eukaryota > Viridiplantae > Streptophyta > Magnoliopsida > Nymphaeales > Nymphaeaceae > Nuphar > Nuphar pumila. The sequence continues at coordinate 6,936,799 of NC_143257.1, read as the reverse complement.
AATCTGTGTTAGCTTTATCTTGCTTTACATTGACATCTTTGCTTTTGGATATTCTGTAGATGATACTCCAGAAATGGAAGCGCCTAGAATGGATGCAAGATTAGCTGAGAGCCTTGTCCGGAAGTGGCAGAGCATCAAATCACAAGCTCTTGGACTTGAGCATGCGTTTTCTAGGTTGCCTGAGGTGAGTTTGGATCTTTCTGTATTCTTCACCTCCATACTCTCCAGGTGCAATGAAGACATGAGTACTAAGACAAAACCAAAGAAGTTATCGTCTATGCTTTACGTGGAAGTGTTTTAGAAGTGGAAGAGTGTTGTTCTATTTACATATATTAATGATGCTTTATGTTTCTACACTACCAATTTTTTTCTTGAATTTCAGTTTTTCCTTGTGAATGGCTCTAAGAGTGCTGCTAATTTTTTCATGTTGATCCAAGTTACCTATTTGTGTTGCTAGAGACCTTATTTCAGCTCAACCATTGTACAGGTTCTGGATGGCCAGATGCTCAAGATATGGAATGATCGAGCGGCAGAAATTGCCCAGCATGGTTGGTACTGGGACTACACCCTTCTGGGTCTAACAATCGACAGTGTCACCATCTCCATGGATGGCAGGAGAGCTATGGTGGAAGCAACACTTGAGGAAGCGGCTCACTTGACTAACAATGCCAATCCTGAGCACAATGATTCCCGCATTGCCACTTACACCACCAGGTATGAGATGACTTATTCCAAGGGAGTCTGGAAGATAACAGAAGGAGCTGTTCTCAAATCTTAACATGTATCTGTGTAGTGTTTCTTATTTGGAAGATACCTCTCTCTCTCTCTATATATCTCAATGTCATGCCCAGACATGGTCCAATACCAGAGTGACCTACTCCATAACTTGGGCCTAACACCAGCTCAACCAGGCGGTCCCTTCATGAGCTAACTGGGCCAGCCCGGCCTGAGTCCACATCTAAAATATTCAGGAGAAATCAAGATTACCAAAAACACCATCTACATGTAGGACATACATCTCTTGTAAAACCGTTTCGGAAACTTGAAATTCAATGTTTCGGAAATGCATGGGACACACATTGAAAACGTGTTTTCCATACATTTTCCTTAGATAAATGTTTCATTTTATAGAAAAAAAAGTTGAGTCGTTTGTTATTTTAATTTTTCGTTACTTGTTTCTAGCAAAAACCTTAATTTTTATATTTTTTAATGTTAAAAAAAATGTAATGTGCTAGATGAAAAGGGTAATTTCATAATGTATTGCAAGCAAACTATTTTGACGTTATAACCCCTATTGTGCATTTAAACACTATATTTTTATAATATTTACTATTTGAACACAAGTAGCTCGTTTTGCAACTTGTTTGATTGTTTTATTAATATAATCTTTTTTTTCATATATTTGATGTTTTATTAGTATAATACTATAATCAATGTATTCATATATTTTATGTTTTATTAATATAATCAATGTATTCACAAATTTATACATGACATTCATTTATCAGTTCTAACTTCTAATTGATTTTTAATGAGATCTATTTCTTCCCTTCTATCAAATATCAGTTTTGTCCTTTTATATCCTTTTTCTACGTTTGAATGGTTTTTAGGTAATGTTGTTTTGCAAGGGTGCCTAAAATGTATCACTTTTTACATTTTTTCATTCACTTATTTAAGAATACAAATAAATGATATTTTCTAATTAGGGGCTTAATAGTGTTTTGAGGTAAACACTGATTGTTCTTAATTTATGATGCTTAAAACACCATATTCATTGCACATGCCTTCTCTTAGAAGCTTGAGCCTCATAAAGAGACTTGGGCCTCATTCAGTATGGTTTATTTGCTAAGGACCAAGTCTTGGGTTGTGCTTTTTGGATATAAAAGTATAATTTTTTAAGTTATGAACTTCAGTACATTGCGGGCCAATGATTTTTAAAAACATGCTTGCATGTCACAATCACGTGATTCAAAGTTTTGAAACCCATTTTCACTAAATAAACATTGCAGATGACATCAATAAGGTTCAATCTACAGAAATTCTGTTTAGCGACCAATCTTTTGCCTCTAATTCCAAAAATGGGCCTCATCTGAAATTTCAGATGTGGGACCATACTTTCTTGAAAACAGTCAAATAGGGGCCTCAGGTCAACATCTCTCATCTTGAAAAAATGTGATATTTTTTTTGTTTTCTGTATTGTCCTTTGAAAATTGAAAAAGTCATTCAACTTCAAAGAAACAAGTAAACAGTTTGAAGGTTATTATTGTAATTTGACTTATGATTTAACACAAGTTAAAGGATAATAATAAATGCAAGTCCTTGTTTGGCAGTTTTCATAAAAAAAGAGGCCATATCTGAAATTTCAGAAATGTGGTCCATTTTTTAAAGTAAAAGCAAAAGGTTGGTCCCATGATCAATAGTTTCATACCTTCTATATATATATATATGAAAAATATTTGCTACTAATGAAGGTAAAAATCTAATGAAGTAGAAATCATAGGTGCAAGTTGTATCGATTCAATTTAACAAAAATTGCTGTTCACACATTAGCTCTTATATGTTATATTTTCAGTTCTCATACATGTATTACATGAGACAATCTATGTTATTTAAATTGTTTCTTTGCCATTTTCCAATTCTTTCACTTGAACCATGTAGTGATGAGCAGGTGGTACTGCTTCACGAGCCCATCATTCAATATTCAACACTCTCACTCTGTCAGCAGCAATGCTGTCAGTATCGTATAAGACCTGAATCGTTGGGTTGCCAGTTCAGCCCGATACGGATACTCAGCCGAATGGTTCTGTATCGGCTCAAAAATACTAAAAAACTATTACGTGTCAATCGTGACACATGTTAAAACCATTAAAATAAATTAAAAATAATATAAGAAAATATTTTTTGGTATTTTCTACACTTATTAAAAATTAACTGAATCGGCTCTGTATCCTATAGAAATTCTGCCGATACGATGTGTACCGATACTGATAACATTCTGCAGCATTCACTTGTCAATCATCCCCATCGCAAGCGGTCAGATGACCAACAATTGGTCTTAAAAACAAATCATGTCTCGTAGACACAGGACGTGAGCGACATGGCCCGCCGGTTATTTTTTAGACGGACACGATCATTGGAAATGATTGGGTACCTGAAGCTTACACCTGAGGCGTTCTAGTGAGGCGTTTGAGTCTTGAAGCACAAACTTCACATGGGTGAAGTGCATGCCTTGCATCGAGGCACGCTTGACTTTTGAGGCGTACGCATCATGTTACCTTTTGAGGGATAGAGAAGAAAAGGAGGAAGAAGAAGAAAGAAAACCATACTTCACTAGAAAACGCCTAAAAATCTCGGCCAATGATATGCCGGAGAGCAACCGGGGATGAGGATGCCAGAATCTGGCCACCGCTCTCAGAGGTCGCCGGAGAAATCCGTGGAGGCACCCGTCTAGGGTTGGGGAAGGAGGCGAGAGAGAGAGGAGATGTCGACAAGAGGGGAACCAAGTTTCGAAGCATCATCTAAGCAGCACCTAAGACGAAACATCTTTTATTGATGGATTTCGGTTTGGATCTAGATCGATGTCACAAAGATACGAGTACGACCTGATACATGATTCCATGTTCACAATCTTTTTCAAAAAATGAGATAGGGTGACACGGATTTTTTTAATATTTTAATCAATAAACTTTTTTGCTGATGCTTTAATGTATAAACCTATATTTTTATTAAAATATTATCAAGAGTAACAAAACAATATCTAAAATATTAAATTAGTGTTTGTACATGTTATAGAAGTGTCGATGTACCCGCATGCATGCCCCTTAAATGACATGTGACTTTGACATAGATCTAAATGTTATGTTTATAATTGAATCCGGTTCTAATTATTACATACTCGGGTCTGATCCAAATTTCATTTTGATTAATAGTAGTTCTTATTTAAAAAAATTATTATTTTATTAATATTATATATTTTATTATTTTGATCATGAAGCTTATGCTTCAACACCTCAGAGGCTTAGACCTCGTTTCATAACAGGCTCAACGCCTAGCTTCGCCTCATCGCATTTAACAACATTGCCTTGAACATCCTGTTAGTAGGGATGGCAGTGGACCCGAGCGAGGGACAAGGTCTCCATCCCGCCCCGTTTCAAAATTTGAACCCTCATCCATGGGGATGAATTTTAACCTCCACCCCCGTTTCATGTCCTTCATCCTCGGTGCAAACAGGGGCGAGACATTGTTTTCCCTCGGTTTATAGTCATTCTTTAAAGGATTGAGGATGGGGCGGGGCAGGGGCAGGGAAAAGTGTAAGTCCATCCCCGCCTCCATCCCAGCACGGATAGATTTTAACCTTCATCCCTGCCTCCATCCCCGTTTCATGCCCTTCATCCACAGTCCAATCAGGGCGAGGCGGGGCGGTGCGGGGCCTCATTGTCCCCGCTCCACTGCCATCCTTACCCGTTAGGACTATGGATCCCATCGTTTGCTAATCAGGGGTTCGTTATATAGAAAAAAAATGACACCTTACCAAACTGCAATTTATAATCAACTCTGTTAATTACTTTTAAATCAGCAAAGATACAACGGGAGAGGGAAACAATGGTAAATTTTCAGAGATTTTTTTTTCCAAACCCTGAGATAGTAGAATCCCATCCCCACCCTGATTTGGAAGGAAAGGCATCCCGAAGTCAGACAAGGGACAAAAAAAAGAAAAGAAAAAGTAGACGTCTTTTTCTCTAGCGATTTGTGCGTCACACTCGTAACACGGACTTTCCTCAGGAAAGCTGCAAAAGGAAGGAGAACTCAGTCTCATCGTCCTGATCTGCTTCTGTTTCTGGTTCAGGGGAAGAAACAAAAACGATTGCCGACGAGGAAGGAGCCAACCAATGCTTGCATGAGAAAGAGATACCCCACCGAACTCGATCGCCAGCCCTACAAAATATATGTAAAACAAATAAACAAAATTATCAGAACAATGACTCGGCGTTGCTCGAGGGATTATCGCATTGGAGCCGACTCGCCAACTCATAACGAATCGTTCGGGTCGATTGCTGGTACCGACTCTTTACATCTTGGAACGCAGAGTAGAAAGAAGAAGAAGAAGGAATACGGGAATCGTTACCGTCGCCGAGGAGACCGAACTGAAGGACGACGTCGACGACGGGTCGTTAGTTTTGGTAACGTTCGCCGGCCGACTCGGAGGCGCCGGAGGAGGAGATGATACTGACGGCGGCCCGAGCCTGGCGGAGTCGAGACCGGAGGCGTACGCCGGCGTCCCGTCGGGCTTGAAGAGCCCGTAGTTCCTCTCCGATGTCGGTCCGGGCTTCAGGTTCTCGTTGAACAGGGCGAAAACGTACACCTCCAGTGCCGAGCTCGGTCTCCTCGGCGTTCCCTTCCCCTGCGCCACGATCTTCATCAGGTTCCCGTTGTACGTCCGGGCGTTCTCCGGCGTCGCGCCGGTCTCCTGCGAGTCCCCCTTCGACGGCCACCCGGTCTCCGACACCTTCACCGTCAGATTCCGGTAGCCCTCCGCCTCGAGCGCGTTGTAGACGGCGTCGATCTGGGCGAACATCATGTTATCGTAGTGGAGCCCCGACTTCGGGTCCGTCATCCCGGCGTTCGGCCGGAAGAGGACGTAGTCGAGGGGGATCTGCTTCGGATCTCCCATGTAGGCGAAGAACGGGTAGGCGTTGATCAGGAAGGGCGATCCCGTCTGCGCGTGGAATCGCAGCAGCGGCGTGACCGTTCTGGCCAGATCTCCCCGGAAACTACCGCTCGACGGCGGGTACGACGACTCCAGGACCGCGAGCGAGTGCGCCGTGCTCACCTCCACCTTGTCCCCCAACCCTAGCGCTTTCAGAGCGTCGTAGACGTTCTGCATCGCCGGCACGAGGCTCTCGATCAACGATGAGTCGTTTCCCGTCAGCACCTCGTTCCCAACGGTGACGCAACCGATCCGGGTCTCCGGCAGGTAAGCTTGGATGTTGGTCTTGACCCACGCGAGCGCTTTCGTCGGATCCGTCATCTTCACGACATAGCCGTTCGGTATTCCGACGACGAACTCGACGCTGGTGTTTCGGAAGGCGCGGAGGACCTTCGGGTCGGCGTCGTAGAGCTTCACCTTGGTAACATTGATGGATTGGAGCAGCCCCACCACTCTGTCCGGCGACGGGAGGTTGTTCCCTACCTTCCCGTAGTTGATGCCCACGGCCGGCGAAGCTCTCGCCGGAAAAACGACACCTGCAACCAGAGGACGAAAGGGAACGGCGTAAACCATCGGAATTCCATCGCCATCCAGAAAGTGCCGGAATTTCGCCTTAAAAATGAAGAAACGATCGGGATTTGCTTACCTGAGAGGAGAAGAAGGACGAGGAGAGGCCAACAATGGGAATCGAATGCCATTTTTTTATTTACCCCTTTTTTTTCGCTTTTTGTGGAGTTTGCTCAGCAAGGGAGTGGTGTGGAGAGCAGAGGGGAAGAGAGTGAGAGAAGAGCTCTCTCCTGAAAATAAAAGAAAAAAGAAAAAGAAAAAGAAAAGAAAAGAAAAGAAAAAGCGTCAGAGGCTTCGGAGACCATTATCAGATCCGAAATTGGTTTAGCTCCATACCCCTATTCAACCCGAACTTCACGTATAAAAATCTAACGAAGGTACCGTAGCTATAGGATGTTTGTTAAATTAGACGTCTTCCGTCTTTTCCGAAATTGGATTCGAGAACCTCTTATTGGATCCAATGTTTTCAGACAGTGGGCTTTGGACCCACAATGACATGAACGGGGTCTTGGAAAAATCAGGGCCAAACAAGTAGGGATGGCAGTGGGGCGGGGGGACAAGGTCTCCACCCCCGCCCCGCCTCAAGATTTTATCCTCCACCCCTGCCTCCATCCCCTAAGGGGAATGGATTTTATCCTCCATCCCCCCCTTCATCCCAGTTTCATGTCCTCCATCCCCGGTTCAAACAGGGATGAGGCGGGGCAGGGCGGGGATATTGCGGGGAAAAGTGGTCGGGGCGGGGATGAGGCGGAGATCGTGGCGGGGATGGGGCGAGGTGGGGAAAAGTGCACGTCCATCCCCGCCTCCATCACCGGACGGGGATGGATTTTAACCTTCGTCCCCGCCTTCATCCCGGTTTCATACCCTTCATCCCCGGTCCAAACGGGGCGGGGCCCCGCTTTCCTCGGGTCCACTGCCATCCTTAGAAACAAGGCCGGGCACAAATATTCAAGGCCCATCGTACGTACATCTTGGCGATGGACGGCCGTCATCAAATAGTGTAGGAAAGACCAGCTGGCACATGATCCTTTGTCGTCTACTACATCTGCTTTAGCTCACTACTTTCGTCTTTGCTCAAAGCTTTTATGCTTTGAAAAAGAAAGTCGTTTGCTGAAGTCTGAACTTTAATGCCTGACGCGGTCCAATCAGGGTCCAGGAAAACCCCCTACCGGTCCGCGATTCCCTAGACTTTTGAAGTTCCTCGTTTTGCCCTAAGCTGTAGGGTTGGAAAGAGGGAATCGGTCGCCCACCTTGTTCCGAACACGGATTTTATTTTCCTCCGTTTTCTTACGTGTGGAAGTGAGATCCATCTGGGCACATGCTTGACAGTTGCGGTTTCCCATTGTCCTAGGAACCATTTTGCCATACGAATCCAATTCCATACCACAGTGACCACAATAAGAAGGAGATCATGCATGAAGCCAGAAGAAGCAAGTGTTTGACCGTACTGTATAATAAATTTGATGTGTTTCTCGAAATGTCTTACAAATTTTAAAATTTGCCAAATGTTCATTTTCTAGGGTTCTCTACTTTTTTTTAGGACTGTTTAACTCTTAGATAGTGCAGATCTCTTGAGTTTTGTATGTTCATCGCGATGCGCTTTTGATTTCGCTAAATATCACTAAAAATGAATTTTGCATGATATTTATGCGAAAATCATGAATTTCGCACACTGCACTTGCGACATTCACTCCTCCTCACTTTTGCAAAATCTCTACGATTTTTGCAGCTATGTTATGATAATCGCTGCAGCTCTTGTGAAAATCCCTTACGTGCAAAATTCGTCAAGATTTTTGCATGTGGTAGTTGCTAAAGTCAACTTTTGAATTTTTTTTTAATGTTATGGAATTCATAGAATTTCACATGATATCGACTTTATGATATGCGTGATTCCATTTTACGGTGCAAATTTAATTTTATATATAAGCAATTAAGGTGAGAATTTTGTCAAGAGTTTCACGTTGGTAGTTGCAAAAGTCGATTTTTTATGCAAAATTCATTAAAAGTTGATGGAATTCAAGGAATTTCACATGATAGCCACTTTAAGAGATGCGAGATTCAATTTTACCTTGCAAAATTCCTAAAAGGTTTTTGAAAGTTGTTGAATGTTTGTAAAAATTGCAAAGTTTCACTACTTGAGTTGATGCGAAATTCCTTTTGCGGTGATTCTTGCAAAAGTTTTTTCGCTCTAATATGACTTTTCTCAACTTTCCCGATTAATTTTTTCCCTCCATTACCATCCTTTTGCTAAATTTCGTACGCAATGATGAAATTCACATGTATACTTGTGAATTATTTTGTATATGTGCAAATTTTCCATCTTTTTATGAAATTTCGCACGTAATGAGAAAATTCGCATGTTTGATTGCAAACTGTTTTGTATACGTGTGATCACTCATGTTATATATAAAATCACAAATCAATCATCATTTCAAACACATTTCAAAAGAGTCTGATCATACAACAAACACACCTACATATACAATTAAAACTAGTTAAACACAATCACCTCTTATATATAATTCAAACTAATTAAACAGTCACCTATTAAAATATAACTTAATATACAATAATAACAATGCAAAATAGTCCAACAATTATTACACAATTCTATCTTCATTTAGCCAGTCACCTGTTATATACAAATCAAACTAGTATAATTGTTAAAGACTAATTAAATTACCCTTTATTTACAATAATATACATAACAGTCCAAAACAATCCAACAAAGTATAATTAAATTACAAAAATTTGATGTCACTGCTCATATTGCTTAAGGCACGACAATAACTCCTTATTGATCCTCTCCATGTTATTGATAAGGCTAGTCATGTTCTGGAGTTTTGTGTCTTTTCCTTTAAGCAAGTCCCTTAGCCTTTGGTTTTCTTTCCTTAAAATGTCATATCTAGTAGCTTGCTTCAGACTTCTTGCCCGAACTTCCTCTTTCTCCTCCTCAGTGTGGACCTTAACTTTCTCATCATCAGGTACCATGAATGAGGTGTTGATGTTTTTCCTGCCATCATACCAGTCTTCAAGTTTAAATTCAAACAACGTTGGGTAATTCTTGTTCCGATCATGTTACGTGTCTTGGACAATTTTGCTTACTACATCAGTCGGATGGGGTGGTTGTTGCTGAACAAAACCAAATTGTCAGACCACTTAGCTGACTAGTTGTAGTTCAACTTCATTCATATTGTACAACCAAATATCTCTTCTCGCGAGGCCCTTCACTGCCACAACCACATCTTGTTCATCTTCATCCACGACATCTACATAGGGGCGTCACGTTACCCATGGTACCATTTCATTCATGGTTGGTGACTGTGTTTCTTGTTGATACAAGTATAGCAAAAAACATAAGAAATTGTTTCAGGAATACTTACATGGTCATTTTGAGCAATTATGTAATACAAGCTTCCTTGCTGATGCGAGGACCAAACCTTCTTCGCTTACTACTATCATCGTCGGTGCTTAACCGTCTCCATATTGCAATACAAGAAAATTTATGTGTCTTGTCACGTGTTAGGGCCTTTCTAATGGATATATGCTCCTATATCCAAACTTACAAGGATCAATATAAAAACATCATTAACACACAATATAGTATATCAAAAAATTTTAGATAATATTTGAGTATAAATCAGAAGTTAAGAAAAAATAAAAGAATGATTACCTCCAACAATATCAATATTTTAGAGAGTTTTTTTCTTCATTTCTGCACTCATTCAAACTTGCATATAAATAATGCGGTAGCTCTCCATGCATACTCATCAACGTGCAAGCATTCTAAGTGTAATCTACTTATTGTCTTTCTACCAGTATCGATGAATAAACAAGTTCAAGAAAAGTACAACAAAAATGTTTTCACCCCCTCTCTAGACTGTACCTCTTTCATCCAAAATAGGACAGTTTGCACCTTTTGGTTGTGAAATGATAGGGTCAAATTATTTTCTCAACCATACAAACCTAATTTTGTCACATGCGAACACATCATCCTGCATATCGAGGAGCTCTTGACCCATCTTCTTGAAATTTTTTCACCGATGTCTAGTGACTGGCTTCCCGTTGCACTTTAATTCCGTGATTTGTGCAACATCCTCCAATGTAATGATCAACTCCATGCTTTCGAATTGGAATACATTTGCTGACAGATTCCAGAATTGGACAACAAACTCTAGGAGACTGTGGCCAGTGTTCTATGGTGTGATTTAAAAGAACTTATGAAAATGCATCTGATCTAACCAATCCTTGACATTTTTTGCCAATGTTTAGAATCATATGTGGGCTCGGTGTCAGTAGAATTAGTGCATATGATGATCCAGACCCTCTAAATCTTCTCCATATAGATCTTGCATTCATAATTAATTTTTATGTTTGAGTATCTATGCTTGTAAAAACCAATATAACATTTTAAAGATTCAATTTACTTGTTTGCAACCTAAACACATGCTTATACATATACACAATGGAGCAAAGTACCTCTGAATGAGCACCGGACCTTGTTTTCCACCAGGACCTCCTCCTCGAAGAATGCATTACTTTATATCCCTGGGGAGGAGGAACCACTTGTGCATTGTACAACTCAACCCCACCCTTCACAACTGCCTCAAGTTTTAGTCTCTCACTCTCCTCCACTTCTTGTTGGCCATCCATAACTGCCTCAAGTTTCAGTCACTCAATCTCCTCCACTTTCTGTTGATTCTCCACAACTGCCTCAAGTTCCGGTCACTACTTAAGTTTCGGTCACTCAATCTCTTCCACTTTCTGCTGACCCTCCACAACTGCCTCAAGTTTCGAGCCCTCACTCTCCTTCACTTATGGATCTTTACTCTCCTCCTCACCATTGCATCCTCTCCTTGCTGATCATTCTCCTTCATCTAGCCTCTGCCACTACAGGTGGCTGCATCTCCAGATCTAGGCAAAGATTGTTGTTAGAAATAATTTCAGGGTGAGCCAATAACTCAAACTTTTTCACTGATTGATCCTCCTCTCCTTCCTTTAATGCTTTTAGGATGAGGGATATTTTATAAGCAATCTCATCAGCCTTTTTGCAGCAACTACTTGTTTTTTCCGAAGTGTTAGCAACTGCTGGGTTGCACAAATATTTCTATGCTCCATCTTGGTGTGACTATCTTTTTTATGGATTATATCTGGCATGCAAATATAAGGCCACGAAGCAAGCTCCCTCTCTACCCAGACGACAAACCTATCATATGTTTCTTAGTAGAAACTATGACTTATTGCAAATGGATAATCACGTACTTTAGCGTGTGTGTTTGAAATATTTTCTCTTTTTTGGGATGTCTGTTGTAGGATGTGTTTTTTTTCTTCTTTGGTGACATATTGCAATACTCAAAAGAATAAATTCTTATAATAACATAAATAAAGAATAGTTAGAATACTTTGCATAGGCAGTATACAAGCATTCACAGGCAGTAATATGATTATTTTAGTGATTCATTTCCATTACCATGCAGCCATGCATATTAGATCAAACGGCAAATAATTATAAGCCTAAACAACAAGCTTAAGTAATAAAAAAGAATGCACTCTAGACCAATAACATATCTCATAGCAAAAATATAGAAATAAGGATTTGACAATATGTTGAAATGTCTAGGTATGAAATTTGACATCACAAAACTATTGTACCAATCCACATTATCAAAATTGTCACAACCTTATAACTTGTTTTCAAAACTAGAAAAGCTAATTGAAAAGGCTTCCTACAATACCGTGCTAAAATGCATCACAAACCATTGCTTGCATTTCATAATTGCACCTAATAACAAAGACAAGCACAAACAATTGCCAAATACTCAAAATAGCTTCACTCAAATAACAAGTTAAAACAAGCTTATTGTAGAAGAATTAAGTAAAAATAGCAACCATAGATCTGGAAAGCATAATGGTAAAAATAGCTGGTAGATAGTAAACAATATAATTAGTTTACTTTGCAAAGCACAAAACCATAAATTTCCAAAGGATTATGTTAAAAATAGCAACCATAATCTATTTGTTTTATAGAACAGAAAAAACAAAATAATCTCAAATGGTAATAGAGCACAAAAAGCAGAAAAAAAACAATATAACCACACAAAACATAATATATCTAAAAATAGCATAATCTCTCTATTTATTAGAGCACAAAAACAACATAATCTCTTTGTTTATAGAGCATAAAAAACAACATAATCTCATGTTGTAATAAAACACAAAAACCAACACAAAAAACAACACAAAAACAACATATATCTAATCTTATGTGGATGAAAATATAGAATATATACACCATGAACAAATCTCTTTGTTTTTTTTCCTTAGTTTAAAAAAAATTATTTGCCAAAAAATAACCTTATTGAAAAAACTAGAATGATTTGCTGAAACAGTCGTCGATGAAGTGTTGTCGATGTGTGAGTCACCGAAAATAGTTGCAAAAAACTTGGCCGGAGCGTAAGAGCTTTGGGGACCATAGGAAACCCTAGGTTATGCAAAATTAAGGTTTGAGGATCACTGATTTGCATGAAAATAGGGTTAAGAAACAAAACAACTTCATTAAATGCTTACAAAATTCTAATGATTAAAAGAAATTTAGCATCAACTCAAGAGAAACTTCGCTATTTTTGCAAACATTTAGCGAATTTTTGCAAACCTTTTAGAAATTTTGCAAGGTAAAACAGATTCTCACATCTCTTAAAGTAGCTATCATGCAAAACTTCTTAAATTTTACAAACTTTTTGTGAATTTCGTATAGAAAGTCAACTTTTGCAACTACCAACGCAAAACTCTTGACAAAATTCACACCCTAATCACCTATATATACAACAAAATTTGCATGATAAAACAAAATCTTGCATCTCTTAAAGTTGACATTGTGCGAAATTCCATGAATTCTACAACTTTTCATGAATTTCACATCGAAAAGTTAATTTTCACAACTATCACATGCGAAAATCTTGACAAATTTTATAGTAAGAGATTTTCGCAAGAGCTGTAGTGATTATCGTAATATAGTTGCAAAAATCGTGGGGATTTTGTGAAAGTGAGGAGCAGTGAATGTCGAGAAATTCATAAATTTTGCATAAATATCATGCAAAATTCTTTTTTAGTGATATTTAGCGGAATAAGGAGAGCGTTAACACACAAAACTCAGGAGATTTGCACGTTCTAAGGGTAAAACGTTCCTAAAAAGGTAGGGAACTTATGAAATTAGACATTGGCAGATTTTAAAATTTGTAGGGCATTTCGGAAAATGCATCAAATTTACCATATAATACGGTCATTTTCCATTTGAGAAATGCTTGGCTGCATGAGTATAAAACATTTAATAAACATAAGGGGTTGCAAGTAAAAACAAAGATATAGGAACAATATGAAAACAAATTACATCTTCTTTTACCAAATAAGCTATAAATAACACAAATATCTAAAATTTTTGTTCTTTGAAGCTTTTTAGGGCAGTTTAAGAAATAAAACTGTTCTCTCTCTATATGTATGTATATATATATATATATCAATGGGTTGAATGTAATCCGACATCCCACCGAATCTGATTGTGTAGGAAGTTTATTTTAAGCATTCAATTTGTAGGAAGTTTTTCATAAAGTTTTAGAAGCATCCAAAGCCAGCTTCTTGTCCAAGGTTTTAAAATGCCTCTTATTTAATTTAAAATGTATTTGTGCGGTGTGAAAACCAAAGATTTTTCATGAAAGTCAATGAAATGTGACGCGTTTCAGTGGCCCTACCACATGAAGCAAACATGAGGGCTTTTTTAGAATCAGTAGAGACCCTTTTTTCCTGTATATGCGTCAGTAATCTTCCGCAGATTGGGAAAATTGTGGGTAAGATGATTTAGAGACGTTTACATGTGCCTTGAATGATGGACCTGCTTCTCTCAATGACCAGTTTCCATATAATTGGGAGAAAAAAATTGGAGGTTTGTGGTGACAGCAGAGGGATCAGGTTATTAAGCCCGAGACCATATACTCAAGAGTTTTAAGAGACATGCAATGTCTTTGAATTTCCTCTTTATTCATCATAGTAAAGCTTTGCTTTCCTTTGCCGGTTGATGTAGGTCATAGACCGAATCATGTATATTTTGTGTTCTTCTTTGGTTGATATTCTTCTTATTGTTCTGGTTTATTTCAACAGTTGACTAGCTCGAGAGTTTGAACTGAGGACCTATGTTTGTGCACCTTCACTTTGCCTGATATTTGTTAGGCCTCAAGCCAGCCCGGAACGACATTCTTGACCCGCTGAAAGCTCAACCTGAAGTTGGTCGAGCTCCGGCCGAGCCTGGGTTCTGTCATGCCAATGTTGGATTGGATTTGGATGGGCCATTTTGATGAACCTAGCGGGGCGACTGGGGCTTGATTGACATTCCTCTTTTAGCATACCTTCTCCTTCAAATCTGCTAAATGGTCAGTTTCTAAAACCATTCTAACTACTATAAAATTCAAATTCAATTAGAATATGAAAATGTGATTTGCAGAATCACATAGGAGAAGGATTAAAAGCTGTTTCATCCATGTTATCTTATCTAGTTCATTAGGGATCTTCCTATAGGCCATGTAATTAAGCAGTTTGCATAAATGGAGCTGAACCCAACCCATTTACACCTCTAATTGACCAAGTTGCTTGAATATTTCAAGTTTTTTGTATATGTTTTCTAAACGAAAGTATCATTTTATAATGCATTCACTTCAATGCTTCTCTATGTTCCAACTGCTCTGAAACAGAACAAGATTTATTGCTTGAAGTTATTTAGAGGGCATGTCAAAGTAGTGCCGTTAAATAAACTGTTCCACCCGTGATGGACAGGTGAGACAACCCAATTATCTTTTTACAAATGGGCGCCCATGGTTCAGATTCAGAGGTAAGAAACAGTAGAAAAATGCATAAAAAAAACTAAATTTTTATTTTTTATTTTTAGGGTTGTTTTGGGGTAGGAGGAGGAGGAGTGGGGAGGGGGTTGTGGGTTGGGTTTGGTAGGTAGACATCTTCATGAGAAGTACATGAACACTTTGGTTGTGATTTAATTAGCTTGTCAGTGTTTGACTTAAATTTACAGATGCTTGGCCATTTATACATAATAAAATGAAAGCTATTTTCACTGGTTATAAACAATAAGCTAAAGAACAAGAGGCTGTCAGGACAGGGCCGACTGGCCTCTTTGGAGATTTGAGTAGGGGTGTCAACGGACCTGGTTTACCCGGACCTGACCCGAACCAAACCTTATAGGGTCTGGGTATGGTGATAAATAAGAAGACCCGATTAAGACCTGGTTCCGGACCCAAAGGTCCGATTAATACATGGATCCGGTTATAGTTTATGAAATTTTATGCCAGACCCAGACCCAACCCGAGTTTTGATTAAGACCCGTAAAAATGAGGAAGATATTGAATCAAAATCCACCTAATTCACAAGGCTTGCAAACCTAAGAATGAGACTTACCCTACCAATGGATACGGTGGAAGGTTAGCTACTCTCTTTGTATTTAGCATTGCCAAAGAAGTAGAGATGCAAACAGGTTGGAGTTAGGTAGGGGGCATTTTGACCCGATACTAGATCCTAATTTTACAGGATTAGGATCCAACTCAAATCTCACGATGGGGTGATGGATTTGGTTAAGATTTGAGTTTCTATACTTATGGGTCAGCTCAAAACCGGTAAGAGCTATGCAGAAAGGGGCAAAGATGGGTGAGTTTACACGTGTTGGATCTAGTTCAGACTTGTGATGGATCTCCTATTGATTTGCATCCCTAAACAGGTGGACATCCTGACCTAAAATTGTATAAATAGCATATATAGGTGATTCGGGATATGACGACCGGAACAAAACCAAAAGGCAAGTTGGCTCGCAAACAAGCCGAATGAGCCGAGCTTGAAGTGTTGAAGCTTGACTTATTTTTGTGGCAAAGCGACCGACTTTGAGCTCATAATGGCTCCGAGCTAAATGAGCTGAGCTCGAACTAGTTTGCTAAAAAAAAAACATTGTTTGAGAGATGGAAGTAATAAAATTATTAAAAAAATAAACAGGTTTAGAGTTAAAAGCAAGCATATTTTATCTCTAAACCTAAACCTATTGCTTGCAAACCAAATACCTCAAATCTAGGGGTGTCAACAGGTCGGGTCTACCCAAACCGACCCATACCAAACCTTATAGGTTCTGGTTCATGTAGTTCTTATCAGGTCCGGGTATGTTTCTCTTATGGTGAGTCTGATTAGATCTGGGTCTGGACCTGATATCATACCCAAAAATCGGGGCCAGGTCTGATTCTACCTGGGTCCGAACCAAGCCGGACCCGTTGACACCCTACTCAAATAATTTGTCCTGCATTATAATATATGACATAAAATAACTCTATCAGAGTTGAGCCAAGCCGATCCTAAATTCTATTTATTGTTTTTTTTTCTTATATGGACCTTGAAAACAAGAACTAAATGCGTATTCGGGTTCCATACAGACTTACATGACCTGGATGTATACTAGGATTCAGGACAATATTCTCTTGGATCTGTATTCGGATCTAATTTTAATTCAATCCATTTGCACTTTTTACACGTAAAACTACTGCTTACTAGCTTTTTTTTTTCACCAGATCCAAATTATCATATAAAATTTGGATCCTGACACAGCTCTACTACATTGGATTTAGTTTCGATCTGGACTCGGTTTCCGACCCTTTGCTTAAAATACCGTTCGAATCTACCATGATCCGACCCGTTTACTTAAAACGAACCGAATAAAAACCCTAGATTCCTATTGGCCGAGTTCTCTCGCAGCAGTGTTTCCGTGTTGTTCTCTTCGTCTCTGCATCCGCTAGGTATTCCCTAAAACCCTAGTTTCTTCAAGATCGCGTTTGTTATATGCGTGTGCAAGTTCCTGATTTGTGGTTATATGCATGTGCAAGTTCCTGATTTGTGGTTGTATTTTCTCGTGAATTGCTCACGCAGAGCCCTAATTCATTCACAATGGCTGCCGGAGAGCTGGCTTGCACGTATGCTTCTCTGATCCTCCATGACGATCACATTCCCATTACGGTACCATTCGTCCCCCTTCCCCCGATTTTCCGTCGTTTTCTTCGTTTATTTTCTCTCTATATATCATGTTTTTTCTATCATTTGCGAGGAATATTGTTGCGTTGTTATTGTTCATTGATTTCTGTATTTCTTTTGGGATTTTGGGGATATTTTGATAATCTTAATAAGATTTCATGGAGTCTATCGATTTGTGTCTTATTATTTGCCCCAAAAAGGGATAGTTTTCCTTTGGTGCTATGATGTGCTACAACTTAGGGCGCTTCGTCTATGTTTTGCATTATTTTTATTGGATTGTTTTTTTTATAGTTCTTTCGGAATATCCGATCATTTCGGTTTTGGTAGTTTGTAAAGCGGGAGGTTGAATCCTGTGCTTATAGTCAAAGTAAACAGATCATGTGTGAAGCTTGTGTATTGCTGTGCTGAAGTGGTTTCTGGAGATTTGGTCTTTGGTTGTAGTGGGTTTCAGTTTTAGTAGAAGCATGGTTGTTCGGTTTTTAAGGAATTTACTAAGCTGATTGGATCCATAATTTTGGGTGATGTTCGCTGTCTCTAGGTTGCTGTGTTATGTAGCAGGAGCTGCTAGTTGCAAACTTATCGATCCTTCCAAACCATCCACCTCATTTTCAAAGAAATCTCATGCTTTATCATTGTTAACGTTTGCTGCTCTCTCTCGTTTTGAGAGGAAGCACATGCATTATTAAATGTTAATCACTTGTGTGAGCACAGTACCTATTCTCAGCCAGTTGAGTGAAAATGCAGATATCCTCTACATCCACAAGTTTTGTAAAATTTTAAAGATGAACTCACAGTTATATGGAGACACAAAAATGAACTGACAATGATGACAAAACTAACTGGCTACAGTTGCACTTACTTTCTATTGATGCTATTTTGTCTTGCTTTCTGTTGAGAACTCATCTCTGACTACAGGTGCACTTACTTCACTTATTCTCTTATAAAATGTATACTGTCTTGATCAGATTTCACCTTGTGTGTCTATATCTCCACTTAGCAGCTGCTTTATTCCCTCTTTAGGGTGGTTATCATATACTCCGATTGTGATGGGAATGTGCTTCCATAATTTGTATCCTTGAGCTCTCATATCCAAATGAATATTGCACTTATTGTATGTATAAATATACAAAGAGGGAAAATTACACTGAAAGTTGGGCATGCTTGACATGGTTGAAGACTATCTGCTTTGGGTAGCTATATGTGCATATGCCTGTCTAGTAGATAAAACCATTGTCACCGATATCGCCGATATTTTGAAAATATCATCGCGGCTATTTCAAGGTAGCCGATAATATCGAATATATCATGATATTTTCAAAATATCATGATATTTTTTGAGAAAATTATTATTTTTTTATTTTAAGTTTGCATTTCTTATTTTTTTGTTTCTTTTATATTTTAAAACCTTTAAAACATGTTTTTTTATATTTTGAAAGAAAAAGTAATGCAAAACTTATTATTTTCTTAGCTTTTTTGTTGTTATTTATATTTTTTTTTCAATTTTTTAAACTCTCAAGATTTTCCCAAGATATTCCTGAGATTTATCAACTTTGGTAAGTCTTTTCGAGAAATACCCTCACCGAGAAATTACCTTTAATGATACGGGTGACTATGGATAAAACAGTATAAGTAACAAGTTCATAAAATGCTAATGCAGATGAAATAAAAACCCTCCTATTAAACATTGTTGGAGATGCTTTCAAATAATTTTATGCATCAAGTAAACAAGTCGGTTCTCTCTCTCCCTCTCAGATATATATAGGAAAACCTGTAAGGTTGAATGGTCATTCCTCGAATGAGCGTCGGATGACGTTCGTTCGCCCAAATGTTAAAAGAAAAAGGAATTAGAGGTGGTCCTTGGCTGCCGATAATTCTCTGGGTGGAAAACCGACGTCAGTGACCGCCACTAAAGGGTCCACAAACCCAAAAAAAAATAGTGCCTGCGATTAATGGCAACACTATAGGCTACTCTCTCTCTCTCTCTCTCTCTATATATATATATATATATATTATATAGGGAAATGAAAACCTACAAAATGGACACCGTGATAAATGAAACATGATATTGGATTTTCGATGTTTTTTCTCGAAATTCTGTTCCCATAGATGTGTTCAGCTTGATTGGTTTACTAGAAACACTTAAATCATGCATTATGGATGGGAAAAAATAGTATTTGGAGCCTCAAAAGTTTATAAAAATTGTAGACCGTAAATTTTTGAAACCTTATAAAAACATATCCATGGATCAGGATCAAATGCTCCAAGTAGTGATTCCTAAACAAGCATATAAAACACATCTGTATGGTTAGAATTTCGAAAAAGCATTGAAAATCCAATAGCATGTTTATGGTTACACACACATCTTATTTATTTATTTAACATTAAACTAGTTATATTAAATTAGTTGTATTAATAGATTTAAATGACCAAAAGATCCTTATAAAGAATGGCACTTTTTAAACCACGGTTACTTTTTCGTGTAATGTGTCTTGTTTTGGAGGTAAAACAAAAGTCAAATGCATTTTCCATAGAGTGAAAATGTGTACTTTACAAATTTGAATATGTATAGGCTTCACTTGAAGTTTTGTTGGCAATATCACTTTTCATTTTCAAATTTATAGCCCTATACTGATACTATAAAGAAAAAGAAAGAAATCCTTAATTGTTGTTGTGCAAAGTCTCACTGCTCGACAAATTCATCGTGATCTCTTTCTTAAATAGAGGTATATACTATCACCCAGTGTTGTTAAAAGCATGCTTCGAGGGGCAAAAAGCGCACCTTGATGCGAGGTGCAGCCTACTAAGCCTCAGTGCGCATCTAAAAAGCACATTAGGGTGCGAGGCGTGCGCTTCATGCACCTCGAGGCGCACTTTTGCGCCTCGAGGTGCACCTCACACGTGAGGCACATGCCTCTTATATAAGCTGGTCAAATGGGGTCAAAGGCCCCATTTGACCACTTTAATGCTATTAAAAAACAAAAAAAAGTTTATAAAAAATGAAAGTTTTCCCGGTGCTCCGGTGACCGACCCACTTTAATGCTATTAAAAAAAAGTTTAGGTCGTCTTCCCTTCTCTCCTCCTCCACCTCCCTTTCACTGCTTCGGCAACTGACCCACTGTTCCAACGAAAGCTTCCAGCAACAAAAGTTTCTCTGTCTCTCTCTCTCTATTTGCTTTTTTTTTTTTCTTCCTCTTTTTTCCTTTCCCCTTTCTTCCCTTCTCTTTCTTTTGTTCTTTCTTCTTCTTTTTGTTTTCCCATTTCTTCTTTTCTTTTTTTTTCACTTCCCCCTTTCTTCCCATCTCCTTCTTTCTTTCTTTTTCTTTTTCTTTTTCGTTTTTCTTCTTCTTTTCTTAACCCTCTTTTTGATTCTTCTTCTATGTTTTTTCTATATTATTAATTTTTCTTCCTTTTCTTCTCTATTTCTTTTTTTTTCTCTTTTTTTCCTTATTCTTTCAGTGATGAGCCTCATTCAAGGATGAGTCGGGCTTGAGTTCGGCTTGGTTAAGCATGAGCATGAGTCGGGACACAAGCTCAGTCTACTGGTAAACGAGCCGAGCCGGAGTTCGAATGTGCACTGATCGGTTTGTTGGGCATGTTTATCAGTGCTAATTGTTGCATGTGAGGCCTGATTGTCTCTTTAAATTTGAACAATAATGGTTGTATGACACATCCTTTTGCGACGTCTTTAAGTCAGAGTGAAACGCCATGATCTTCGGCAAGTGGACAAACTTATTGTAAAAATCTAACCTGAAAAATCAATAAATTTTTTTATTAGTCAAATGGATTATGAAAGAGTAGCATTTAAAATATTATGAAAAAGAACATAGCATATGCATATTTATTTTTGTTTTTTTATTTAGTTAATTTTTTAATATTTTTTTGAAGCTTACGCTTTACACTTTGAGGCTTACGCTTTGCTTCACGAGCAGGTCTTATGCCTCGCTACAGCTCAATGCCTAAGTCACAGGGACTCGACAAAGCAGGTGCCGCACCCGCGTCGACGCGATGCAGGTGTGGCACCTGGTGCGGTCAACATGAACCTGAGTGCGGTAACACACCCAGGGTTGTTTTCGTCCAATTTTTTAACATAATTTTTTTTTCTGTTGCCCGATCAAAAGGGGCTGTGAAAGAGGATTAGGGCAAAATTTTTTTGCCCTAATCCTCTCCTCTCCCGCGCAGCTCCGCTCTCTCGCTCGCCTCCTCTCCTCCCGACGTCTCACAGGGGAGCCCGACGCCACCTCCTCCTCTCCCTCGTCGCAGGTACCCTCTCACTCTCTCTCGCTCTCTTGTCGGGTCGGCAGGGGAGGGGCCGAGCCCCCCTCCCTGTTTTTGGCAGGAGAGGGGTCGAGCCCCCCACCCCACTCCCTCTGATTTCAGGGGAGGGGCCGAGCCCCTCCCTGTATTCGGCAGGGGAGGGGCTGAGCCCCCCTCCCTACTCCCTCTGATTTCAATGGAGGGGCCGAGCCCCCCACCCTTCTCTCTCTCTCTCTCTCTCTATATATATATATATATATATATATATATATATATATATATATATTCTGCCGCAACCCCGCACCCAAGGTTTTTGAAAGTGCCGCACCCCCGCACCCGCACCCATGTGACATAGCTCAACGCTTTTCACAACATTGCTATCGCCATATTTTATGATATTCTGTTTGCATTTGAGCGTACTACTCATAATTGACTTTCATTCTCCCATACAGTTTGGAATTTTTCATAGGTTCTTCATAATGAGGTAGTGGTTAAACTCCCCCTGGAGAAAATTAAAAGCTTATGGAAATTGATTCAGAATCCAACACTGAAATTATTTATTTATGCTTATGGCCATGGTTCCTATATTGATGTATTGCACTTTGGCTGTTAGGTGTTTTTGTTTTTTTACATGGAGAAGCTGCACCCAGGATCACAGACCTGGCTGCCATGCTGGTCTTAGCCTGCTGTACTTGGTGGCACCAAACTCTGTCCGTTGACTCCGTTCCCCCATTGACCCCCAAGCAGCCTCCTACTTTGCCTTGTGGAAGGGTGTCCTCACATGGGGACTCAAACTCGGGGCAGCGGGCGACCTTCCTATCCACAAGCCTGAGACCATTGGCTGTCAGTTTGTTTTGGTTATATTGTGTTATAAGTTAACTACACATCATCTTGTGAGTGTGGTGACAAGCATATTGTTGTGATCTATGGTTGTGCTGAGCAAAAAATGTCTCTTATTGTCGTTTTGTGTATGCTACGCTTATTTTGGGTTTGTTCTGCTCTTTCTAATGAGTCTATACATCAAATTGCTTGACAGGCTGAGAAGATTGCCACATTGGTCAAGTCAGCTAATGTTTCCGTTGAATCTTACTGGCCAAGTTTGTTTGCAAAATTGTTAGAGAAGAGAAACGTTGAAGATCTTATCTTGAGCGTTGGATCGGGTTTGCACCATTTTATTACTCTTTACCCGGTTTTGGGATTTTCCTTTTTTATGTAAATTTTTGTTGTGAAAAAGTAAGAAATTGTCCGCAGGAGGAGGTGGTGCACCTGTGGCAGTATCTGCTCCTGCTGCTGCTGGTGGTGCAGCTCAGGTTGCTGCTGCTCCTGCTGCTGAAGAAAAGAAGGTATTACTTTAATATTTTTTCCATGTTTGTCCTTTATGGCTTACTTAATTTCTGACTGTTGGCTCCTTTCTGTTTTTTCCTTTTTTTTATCACTTTATTTTAGGAGGAACCAAAGGAAGAGAGCGATGATGATATGGGATTCAGCTTGTTTGATTAGCTTCTGTGTTGCAAAATTTAGATAGTTCCATTCTAGTTCATTGGTACTGCCTTTGTTGCAAAATTTTGATAGTTCGTCAATTATCTTTTCATTATATCAATTTTTCTAGGTGTGTTGGGTTTTCCTTCGATACTCTAGGATTTTTTGTGTTACAGGATATTATTTTGTGTCTTGTTTGTGATTTGGTTAATTGGTTATGGGGAGTGAAAATATGTGGTTCAGTGAGGTCCCTAATCAAAACTCCCGATTTTTAACAGGTGGATTATTTGGTTGATTGTTTCCAGGGGTTCCAACGAGTTGGGGTTGAGTTGGGTCTGTAATCTGAACCTCAATATTTTTCACAGGATGCCAATCCTAGTGTAAGATCCAAATGAACGGCCAGATAAGTGTTTGGCATATCGAGTCTGATTTCGGTTCGGTTGAGTTTGAATGAATATTTCTTCAAGGCTTTGGTCTGAATCGAATCCGATCCACAGATGGATGAAAAGCCTTGTTCTCATCCTTTTGTTAGTGTATCTGGTGTAACCATACCAGACCCAGATCTTGATTCAACTTTGTGTAATCTAAATTGGATCTTGATCTGGATTTTGATATGCTAAATCAGATTTGAATTGAGAATTGAGATCAGTCACTATCCCTCTATATTTGGCCTATTTGCACCCTTAATTGGTACCTCCTTCATAATTTTAGTTCATGGGAAAAATATGTAGGCGTTAAAACCTTATGACCGCCTGCCTAGCTGCATAAGCCCCATCCCACTACGCCAAATCCCTTTGGGGGTGGAATTGACTGTTAGATTGTATTTTTTAATATAAAAATATGATTTTATGCGTCCTTAAATTTATGAAAATTCTTACTCATGGATTTTTGAAGCCTTATAAAAAGCAGTTCACTTGTCATAATCAGATGATTCAAAAGCCTGTTCTTACTAAGCAGACCTTGTAAGTCACATTTGCATGGTCAGATTCTCTAAAAAAGAGTGAAATTGAAAAATTAAGAAGATAAGGATCAAGTATTTAACAGCCGTTTCATCTCCATTGGTGCTGCTCCTCTTCAATCTATTGCCCTTCATTCACAGCATCAACCTTGTTTTTGGTTTGGTTCTTCAATTCTTGTTGATGCTGCCGCATCACTAGCTTTCCCCTTGCATGTTTGTTGCTACAGCACCTTGAGTTCCATGGTTTCTTTAACTTAAAGCGTTACATGAGATAAGTCGATAACTGTATATTCCATCGACCCAAGTAGCTTTCTTTTTCCTTTTCTCTTTCCTAAGTAATTCCTTTGTTCTAATTTTGAAAACCAAATACTTTTCTTTGGTCGATTTACCAAGCCATGTTGATTTATGTAAAAGATGGGTTTCTAGAATGAGGGCATATCAGTAATTTTAATCCATCATGGAAAAAGTTTATGTGCGAGTTCAATGGTTAAACAGATAAAATAGTAATTTTATAATATTATTAGGAAACTCCTCTTTCTTAAAAATTTTCTTAACTCAAGGACAAACCATAGTTACCAGAAAGCAAAGTAGTATGAAGCATTAAGCAGAGTTCCTTTGAGAAGTCATCCTAAAAGCATATGAGAAGTGAAAAAGAAAACATGAAAGAAATGAAGAGAAACAATGGGAAAATGAGTAGGAAGCGAAAGAGGAGAGAGTGAGAAGCGAAAAATTAAATAAAAACATACAAATATAAAAAACAAGGAAAGAGAGAAAAATGAGGGAAAAGCGACAGGCAAAGCCAAAGAAAAACAAGTGAGAAACAAAAAGGATGTGAGGGGGAAGCGAGTGGGAAGCACACTTTCCCCATGCTTCTCGCTTCGGAAGCACCCTCCAACCCCCTTCCTTAAAGAGGTGCTTTCAGTAGGTATGGAGCAGACTAACATCTAACAACAGTCTACATTCGATTAACATTACTAACCTTTGTGTGCAGTTGAAAAACCTAAAAGTTTGGCCTGGATATGAATTAAACCGAAGGTTTGGTAGGTATTTGAAAATTTCCGATCTCTCAAAAGGGATGCTGATATACTTCAAGCTGATAAGAAAAGTACTTGTGATCGTTCTCGCCTTGAAGCTTGTGAAAATTGGTCACAAGATTGAACTTGTGATTATTCATCCCTACCTGTGATCAAAGCCAACATATCCATAATTCAAATCCTTGGACGTTTTTCTTTGTTTATTGCATTTTGAGGGACTTATCTATTCCTTCTTCCCGGCAATTTAGTTTCCCAGCAGTCTCCAATCATAATCAATAGAGTTCCATTTTTCAAATGGCTTTCAAACTTCTGTCATCATTAATTACCTCAAATTCTCAAACAACGTTAGCTCTTTTGAGTTGACATAGATTGTATGCTCAATTGCCCACCTGAGTTAACCTTTCTGAAGGGCGTAGGCCCTCGTCAATATGTTTTTTTTTGCTTGGTACCTTCGATTAGTTTGGTGTTGAACCTTATGAGTCAATGAAATAGATATGGTTTGATACATAATCCAAATTCCATCCCATTTGGTAGACAAAAGAACTGGTTCACTAATAAACTTTCCTTTTTATCAATTCTGTAAGAGACAGATCTTACTAATCAGTATTATATCTAGACCCATTTCTCCTCCTCTTTCAATAGAGGATATAGCAATTTCACTCGCATCCATAAGTCTAAGCAGTAGGCAATATACCTTTATATTATTAGTCATTCTTTGATTAAAAACAATCACACCATCACATTAAGTAACCCATTTCTCATCGGGTTCTTCGTCATAAAATAGATATAAATTGTATGCTTAAAATTACTAATCCCTTCATCATAAAAAAAGACAAATTGTATACTTAAAATTACTAATCCCCAAGGAAGAGATTTTCATTGTTGAGTTTGAGGTTGCCATAGCAGGTCAAGTTTTCTACGTGCTGACAGTCTTACTGGGTTAGAAGAGGAAGCTGGAATGAGAATGAGCTGAAAAGGGGGAATAAGAAAGCTTGTTAATTATTTGCAGTGATAAAAGTAGTTTTTTTAAATATGCAAGTTGATAGCGGTTGCCTTGGGGCATGTTTGCTTGGGCCAAGTTAAAAGAGTTATACATTGAGAAGTGAAAAACTTAAATAGGACTTTCAGAATGTTTTTTATTATTTACTAAAGAGTATTAACATCATTAGAGGGTGTAAATTCTTTGAACATTTGCCACCAGAAGGCTCCATAGCTCCCACCTTGTTTGCATGCGTCATGTTATTGCCATAAATTTGGCTTAAAGAAGCGAAAATGACTTCCCATGAAATTGCACACAGGTCACGCAAGCTTGGAATGATTGAAAGCGTGCATGGCTGCAAGTATGATGCAGGAGCCGAGCGAGACCAGGGCCCACATAGCCTAATTGAGTCCCATTTACTAATTTTCTTATTTGGGTTTATTTATAATTTAAGTTTGGATCATCAAGTTAAATCCATACTATAATATGATAGACGTTTTTGAAATGTGTATCAGAATTAGCAGTGCTTATCCAATTAAAAAGTTGTAATATATCAGAATTAGTAGTTTCATCTATAAAAAAGATGAAAGACCGAAGAGTTAGGCAGAGTTGAAATATGAGATATTTCTAGTTTTATTGAACTTGTTATTTTCAGTTATTTTCTGCTTTTGCTTTCAATTTTTAGTTTTTCTTAGATATTCTTGGATTATTTAGCTTCTAGCTGCGTTTGGGTGTAGGTTTCAGGCACGCTCTTCCTGAATTGCTACATCAAATTATTAAGCAAGACTAATAAATATTCAGATGTTCAGCCAGCCATTAACATGGTCAAGGCATGCATATGTGGAACAGGGTTGAGTTATTGTTGGACAAATATGGTGTATGCATCTTGTGGCTTTATCACCAACTTGGTGAGTACACTTATCACAAACGATATACAGGTCCATTCCTGGCCAAGCATCGTCGTCAGAGGCTCTTCATGCATCACAAGGTAACCTAATCAGAGCCACATGAAGGCCTCTGTCAATCCATGCGAGGCAATCCACAGCCCTGCAGGTGCATGTAACAGGCCGTTCTGCAGACTGCACACGCTCAGCAAAGTAGTTTCTCAAGCTAAAAAAAACAGTCTGCATTTCCATGCTAGTAGTAGTAATTTCTCATGCTCAAGAACTATCTCCTGCATTTCCATGCTATTGATTTCAAATTTCTCAACACCATAGACACACAACAAGAACAGGAACAACAAAAATCCTCTTTGCAGTCAAGGCTTGAACATGGGGCCTGCACACCTAACCAGCGACTACTGAGCCAGGATCAGGTGCCATCACATGGCACACTGAGTGTGCCTCTGCACCTAGCAGCCCTCCATCTACTTTTGGGCTCCACAACTGACAGACTGTCAGCCAAAGATGGAGGACATCAGGTACAGGGGCACACTTCAAAGTGTGACTTGTGATGGCACCTGATCCTGGCTCAGCGACTACATGTGGTAATTTGGACCCAGTCTGTGTGCCAACTCTACATTATTTATCTTTATCAGAAACATGAACTATGCACAAACTGGGTCTAAATCGGTTCTCACTAATAAGTCAACCACTTGGTCTACTACATTAATTAGAATCATATATCACAGAAGAACAATGAGAAGCGGAGGGCAAGGTACATTTATTGATCCAGATATACATGTATAAAGATTACACACCCATGGTTTATTCTCCACGAGCAAGAAATTACTTTGATAGGAAAGAGTATCTGTTAGCAGCTGTCGGTTAGTAGGTAGCGAAATGAAAAGAGGCAAAGAGTACCACTTGTTCAAGGAGTGGGAACATTATGTTTAGCACGAGGTTCAATCTCCTCCCCTTCAAATCCAGGTTGGCTACCTGAAACTTCAAGGCTCAGCAGCACCTCTTCCCATTTCTTTGAAGGGCCCTTCCATGAAAGATCTTGTTCCATGCAGTTACTGACCATCTCTGCATAAGCAGGTGTCCCGTAAACAGCCAGTGACCTCTTCACTGTAGCTACAAGCGCTTGGACGTCTGATGGATGGACAGCATCACACTGAGAATGGAAGGAGAAAAAGTAAGATTGCAACTCCACAATGCCAGGATAAAGAGGCACCAAGAAGATTTGGAAAACAAAGCCAATGCATACCTCCACACTGAAGGGACCCATTTGGAATCCTGTGAACCCGTCCTTAACAGTGTCAGCTAATCCACCCGTGGTGACAACATTAGGTGGCTGTAGATCAGAAAAATAGTATCAGCATCTCAGGACAAGAACATTCATCCATAAACTATACACCAATCCCAGACAATGATCACATTCAGGTCTCAATTGAGACCTCTATATGAGCATCAGGATGCACAGACACAGTAAGCACAAGAGTACCCTGGAATAAGTAGACAAGCATATATGCCAAATGAAGATGACTATTACTGTGAAAATGCGGCGCTTCCAAACAAACTAATAGAGAACAGTCAGTTTCTTTTGCACCATTGTTCTCTCTCTCTCTCTCTCTCTCTCTCTCTCTCTCTCTCTCTCTCTCTCTCTCTCTCTCTCTGGTATGCATGCATGATGTAAGAGTGAAGTGCTCAGGCTGTCGTGTGTATCTGGGGACAGCCACTTGTCACAAAAAGAAAAATGTTAGATCAGCTCTAGGCCCCTTCCCAGCAACATGGAGTAGGGGATCGAACTGGGTATGGCCCTTTCATGTGTGCATGTTGCAAACAAAAAACTCCATTATGAGACAGACAAATCCATAGTTATGTCATAGACTTGAGCAACTCAGTTCGAGTCCACTGCAAAATTTTTGCCCAGGAGTATAAACGAAAGCAGAAAAGTCTAAGCAATTGATCCCCCTGAAATATGACATCTAGCAAAACAGATGCATGCATACCGTTCCATACTGCATTGCTTGTAACTGGACAAGGCCACAAGGTTCAAATCTACTAGGAATCAGAAGAAAGTCGGCTCCTGCCATTATCTTATGGGCAAGAGGAACATTAAATTTGGCAATGCCTCTAGCCTTATCTGGGTACAAAATTTCCAACTGTTCAAGCTGTCTCTCCAAGTGTTTTTTCCCAGTCCCCTGCAGACACAGGAATTATGGATGAACATAAGCATGCTAAAAATATATCATTTGCAATTAATAATGAAGTTTGATGACGAACCTAACTTTTGGGTTCACATCATATTAAAGAAAAAGGCCTTTGTATAACTTCAACAAAGGTGAAATGAAGATAAGGTGAGGAAACACTCAATCTCATTACGTACAAGAGCAACTAATTGAAGGTTCTCCCCCATAAATTGAGGTACGGCAGCTGCCAGGATATCAGAACCTTTCTGCTCTTCCAGCCTACCAATGAAAGCAAATAATGGAATGTTACGGTCCACTGGCAGTCCAACCTCTGCTTGAAGTGCTTCTTTCAGAGTAGCCTTTGCCTTGAAGACCTGCAGAGTTGTTATTAGCACCGGGTATCAACCTTCTTTAATTCTATTTGAAGAGTGAACAGCCTTGCAGAAGAAAAACTCACAGTTGTGGCATCATAGTTGACATCAATATATTTGTCTGTTTTTGGATTCCACTCTATTACATCCATTCCATTCACTATTCCAGTTATCCCAGTTTTGCTAATAATGGCATCCAACTCCACTCCCTTGGCTTCCCCAGATACTAGTTCTTGTGCATAGTATGGGCTCACAGTTAGAACCCTGTCTGATTCCAATATTCCAGCCTTCATCCAATTAATTTTCCTGCCTACCACAGGCTTTTTATAGCTGTGACGGAAACACAAGAATGTTAGAAATTCGGTGCTGTTTTTCAAAAGTATATGCTGGATGCTCAAGAAGAGGCTAAAAAAATCATACCCATCAATAAAGTCGAAGGAACTCTTGAACCGATCTGGCAGATTCAGAAGTCCAAAGTCGGCAAAAGCAAATCTACCTTGGTAGGCAATGTTATGGATGCAAAACACAACCTACAACAATAATTGGAACCAAGGGGAATTAGAATACTCGGTGTATTCGGTGTCAGTTAAATCTATTGACAACAAGATTACAACCTTGGCACTTTTGTACAATCCTTTTGATTTATACATGCTTTTCAGGTAGCAAGGAAGCAGAGCTGTATGCCAGTCATTGGCAATGAAGACAACATCTTCCCCTGCTTACAGCATATAAGAACGGTTAATGACGGCATGGTGCACCACTTTTTCATGAATAGAGAAAACAACCTGGTGCTTAAACTGAAATACTTACCATAAGGTCCAGAGAAATATTTGTTGCTGTTCAGATTGAGCACTCTTGGGGCTTCAAGAGCTGCCTGCATACCATAGACACCAGATGAAAACTTTATTTTGGGGCAACTAACACAGGCTAGTTACAACTGTGAGCAGACGCTGCAAACTACACATATTATAAAAGCTAATTAATAATGTATGATAACATGATAATGAGGAATATGCCCTATAAAAGTTTAAGAAAGAATATGAAGAAAAAAAAAATGATACTATAACAAAATTGAAGGAAGGTGATTTAGTTTGTAAAGAAAAATAAAAATAGTTTGCAAACTCTTTGTGAACAAGCTAGAATAAGGGCCTCCTTACCTGGCACAACAAGCTAAAACGTAGCTGGTTGTCGTGATAATCATCTCCAGCCTTGGGGCCATATATCTTGCCACCAGTTTTCCCCGATACCTAGAAACCAAAAACAAAGCATTCAATAGTAAGTTTCAGCTTTCATTTCCCTTTAAATACATGCTTACCAACAATATAGAGCTCTGAGTAAGGTCACAAAAAAGATTTGACTAACCTTCTCAAGAAACATTGGGTGATCAACAAAAACACGATCCACCCCCCTCTTGTAGCAATGGAAGAAGCGCACAGTTTCAATTCGGTCTCCAACCTTCAACTGCAAGTTAACTCATTGGAGATTATCAAAGAGCTTATCCCAGGTCATAATTAGACATTGAGAATTGGAAAGAATACTTCTGATGAGATATATATTAATAATTCAAGAATTCTGTTAGTACCTCAACCAAAACAATAGTATCCCACCCATCTCTGTACTGGTCATAGCGAGGAGATACAGTCATGACACGATGACCTCTAGCCTAGAGAACCAAGAGTTGATGTCTCAATAAGCACAATCAAATAACATAAATTTCTATAAACTTTTCAAGATTCCATCGAAAAAAATTAAATGAATAAATATGCTTTCAACTGAAAAGACAAATTGATATGCTTGCAACAAAAACAAAACAAAACAAAACAAAACAAAACCTTTTAAGTATATATTGGGAAACTTAGTATGCATTAAATAGATTGAATCAAATTCCAGACTTACAGCCATTGCTGGAGGGAGTCCCCCGAGAACATCACCAAGTCCTCCAGTCTTACTCCATGGAGCCACTTCTGCGGACACGAACACCAAGTTCATTCCTTTCTTGCACTCAATCACACTGCTTAGCCTTCTATCCTCTTGCTTAAAACCTGTTCTGGCAGCATGGTTGTAAATTGCTCTGGCACTTGCCCGTGAATCCACTGTATTTGAGGATCTTAACCCATTGTATGACTTGAGTTGGTGCCTGTTGAGAAGAAACCTTTTGCGAGCAACAGCATTTTTTGCAAATGGCACCATCTCTGGGTCACAGGCCCCACTGCATTTAAAGTGGGATGGACCCGATACCAAGATTGAGGCATTCAGTGTGGACATTAAAGTTTTCTAGCAAAACCTGTACTAGAATGAACCAAGAGTTAAAAACAATTCAATTACACAAATCAGCTAGTCATCATAACATCCTAAACATTACACAATCCCACAGCTAGACACAAGTCGATCAATCAAGAATAGTTATCTTGCCTCACGAAAAAAAAAGCCGAGTCATGCTCCATCAATGATTGTTTACCTTGTGCTATCAATTCAGATCTGACTAAATGATGAGGATCATACACGCTCGAGTCACAAGAGTAGACTGAGTAGAAACAAATTATTTATAGCTAATAAGAAAGATCTGTCTCCTTTCTTTTTATTTCAATTATTATAACCTAATGTTCAACGCTTCCTATCATACTTTTTTATTATATGACGAGAACAGAACAGAACAGAACAAATAACAGGCAATACCTTTTGTGCCCAATGGTATTAAACCATATGCATCAACGTAGACATCATCATTGTTGAGCAAGACAATAAATTGAACTCCAATCAGGAGAAAAGTACATTTCAGTGCGGAATCAAATAAAAACACCCCAAGCACAA
Organism: Nuphar pumila; assembly: GCF_984573655.1. Classification (NCBI taxonomy): domain Eukaryota; kingdom Viridiplantae; phylum Streptophyta; class Magnoliopsida; order Nymphaeales; family Nymphaeaceae; genus Nuphar; species Nuphar pumila. Next base: position 6,904,508 of record NC_143257.1, on the reverse strand, counting down.
TCAAGGTTATAATAACCACGGATGTATCGGCTTTACAAATATCTAAATGCTGATACTGCATTTTTCAAATATCTTTTGGGTAACAAATCTATATATGGAAAAGAGATTCTGACAAAATCTACCCATCCTCAAGCGCACACAACAACCTAAACCATGCAAAAGCCATTTTTCAGCCACTTGAACATCCTCAAAATAATGATATCCAGCCAAACACAAAAAGCAAAAAAAAAAAAAAATCCCAAAACCTGTGCCACCTTTTCCCCTTATACATGCCTTAGCGAGATCAAAGAATAAAAAACCTTTTGACCCTAGCAACTCAAAAACCAAAAAGGAATCAGGCCCACCTAAAAGCCCAAAGAACTCTTTTCATCCCCTTCCCCTTCCGCCCCCCCCCCACACACACACACAAAAAAAAAAGAAAAAGAAAAAGAAAAAAGAGAGGAAAACAACACGACCATTCTATCCCATCAAAGCAAGCAAACTAAACAAACCCAGAAAAACCACCAAGATCAACTTCAAAATCCAAAAACGATCAACACCATCATCGCCAAATCACATAAAATCCCAAAGCAAAACATAATAAAAAACACCACACCAAATGGAAAACCAAGCATACAGTATCAGAATCGGACCCCCAACTTCTCGCGTTCTCCTGGAGCAGTGCAGACAGAAGCAAAGATGGGGAGCGCTCCCTGTCTCGCACTCTTGGTGAGTGGTGAATTAGTGGAGGAGCAGTGGTCACTGTGAATGTGGCAACCCTCAGCTATTTGTAGCGATCTCGGCAGTGTCGTCTTCTCCGAAGGGGTGATGTCCACGTGGCAGGCAGTTGGTGGCTCTCTTGTAGGGACACCAATCGATCGGCCCTTGATCGTCATGGGCCCGAATCGCGAGGGTAGGGGCGAGGACTGCTTCAACGGAATATGCGCAATGGTGGGGGCCCGGGACGCCCCTAGCACTACAGGGTCCAGACTCCAGAGCTTCCGGACTCGTGAGGGCTGATGCAATCTGTGCTGTTGCCTGTGAAAGCCTTTTTCCCTGCTCTGCTTGTACCTCATTTTTGTGGTATTAAACCAACCTAACTTGGGGTCTCACACACTTTGATTTACATAGCTTTTTGATCTTTAAAAGCAAAAACTAGAGACAAAAACTAGCTTATCAATTATGTTAAGCATGTTTTTGTTTAGTATTTTCATATGTTAAAAGATGACCCCAACTTAATTTTGTATCATTTTTAGACCATCTTTGTGAGCCGTACATTTTTCATCGTATTAGAAATTGAAAGTTTGAAACTGATATATATATATATATATATATATATATATATATATATATATATATATATATATATATATATATTTATTTATTTATTTATATTTGACCCCATTAAACTTGGTAGCATGATCATGCTAAATTAGTTGCATATTCTCTCTCTCTCTCTCTCTCTCTCTCTATATATATATATATATATATATATATATATATATATATATATATATATATATACACACGAGAATCTACCCGACCCCATCCATGCCCGACCCATACCAGATAGTTTTTTCTTGAAATTCTAACCTTACAGGTGTGTTCTAAGTCATTGTTTTCATAAGAGTCAGGTTTTGAATCATTTGATTCCGATTCTTGGATAGGTTTTTATAAGGTTCCAAAATTAAATTGTCTACAAATTTTTAAAACTTTCAAGGCTTAAAAAACCAATTTTTCATCCATAATGCATGATCCAAGAGTCAATTTCTAGTGAATCGTTCATGCAGAACACATCAGTAAGGTCAAATTTTTGAAAAAAAATCTCATCTGGTATGGGTCGGCAGGGATGGGGTCGGGTATATTACCACTGCTCTCTCCCTCTATATTTTTTGGTCCCCATTAAACTTGAAAGCATGGTATCTATGGAGTTTTTTATAGGTCTTTTTTTTTTTTTTTAAATTCTATTGTATAGATGCAATCTAGATGCTTGGTTTTATAGAAGGAGACTCTCTGATCATCCGGTTAGCATAATAAGAATCTTTCAAGGCCTGAAAATCAATGGCTCAGAATTTTTATAAATATTCAAGCATACAAAATCACATTTTGTTGATTCAATTATGATGATCCAATAGTCGATTCCAAGCAAATGAACCATGCAGAATGCATATCTAGGGTTAGATTTGCAAAAAAATCTTATGAAAATCTGGTTCATACTAGTTTACATATTTTTCTGGTTTACATATTTCAGTTTCCCTGTATACAGGTTCTCATTGAACTTGATAGCAGTGTAAATAAATCATGCAAGATCAGTTACATAACTTCTCTCTCCACACACACATAGTTTATTAAATCAATTATTAGAAGCCAAACATCACTAGACCCATCAAACTGGGAGGTTAGGTAGCGTGTGTGTGCAGTCGATTTGTATTATTACGGTTGGCAAATCAGGGTTGAAACTTGAGTCACAGCCACAGTTAGCCGAACGGATCTGATGTCGATGGGTAGGGATGGCAGTGGGGCGGGGGACAAGGTTTCCACCCCCGCCCCGCCCCACCCCGCCTCCGCGGCGGGGATGGATTTTATCCTCCACCCCCGCCTTCATCCCCGTTTCATGTCCTCCACCCCCGCCCCGTCCCCGTCCCCGTCCCCGTCCCCGTTTCCGCCTTCATCCCCGTTTCATGTCCTCCACCACGATCGACGCAGTCTGCGCCCGGTATGCCTCCTCGAAGGCGGAGTTGAACCGCTTGAAAGCTCGCCTCGCGCTTTCGGCATCGATCACCACCGGCATCTCCGCCATGGCCGCCACGACCTCGCTCCACACCATGCGCTCGTAGTTAGCGACGTACTGCCGAAGCTTCTTGGTGTGCATTCGCACCCAAGCGTCGCCGATGACGAGTCGGAGATCGGCGACGACCCTGCGACGGCCAACGGTGGTCGGCGACGGCCCGGCTACAATGATAATGCGGATGGGGAAGCGGAAGAGGCGACGGCCCGGCTCGGCGGCTCCAGGGTTAGGAAATTAGGGAAGGGAGTTAGGGTTAGTAAACAGTAAAAATATAAAGGGTTGGGGGATGGGGCGGGGCCGGGCCGGGGCGGGGATGGGCTGGGGCCGGGGCGGGGATGGGCCGGGGCGGGGCCGGGGCGGGGCGGGGCGGGGGAACGTGCCAGTCCATCCCCGCCTCCACCCCCGGACGGGGATGGATTTTAACCTTCGTCCCCGCCTCCATCCCCGTTTCATACCCTTCATCCCCGGTCCAAACGGGGTGAGGCGGGCCCCCCCTTTCCCCCGGTCCACTGCCATCCCTATCGATGGGTACATGATCTAGCTAGCTAGGTCGCAGTCTTTGTTGGTCTGGGTTGGATTGCGTTGATTCCTTTTCAAGTCCAGATGGGAAAAAGGCCGTACCCAGCTCACTCAAATAAACTATCTTTTTTTTTAGAATAAATTCAACAAAAGGAATGGATCTCAATACCATTAAGGATTCAATTGGACTGTATGTTCTCAAATCGGGTCTAGATCCAGGCTTAGCTTCGACTGATACATAAACCCTTGATACCACACAGGACCTGTTGATAGCCTACTCGGGAATTTAGGAGGGTAGGATTATTATGGTAAATCCCAATTTTTCCTGGAAAAGCAAACAAAGATATGCAATATTTGCCTTTCATCTTAAAAGATGGATGAGATGAGTGGTTTTTGCCATGTTCTAATCCACAAGTACTAGGGTTGGCATCGGGCCGGCCTGGACACGTTTAGAGCTGAGCCCACCGGGCTTTAAGTGCGGTCTGGCCCGACTCATTACTAATCACCCGAGGTTTGGACAGGTTCTTAACGGGCTCGGGTTTGAAGAGCAGCCCATGACCCTGACCCATTAGCCCAATGAGACAATGTGACAGAGTACTTTTTACAATACTCGGACTAGATTACTGGATCTGATATTACTTTATTGGGTCATAAAAGGTGGTAATATTTTAAACAAAAGCAGTGATCTGGTTATAATTATAATTAATCAGGCTTGGGTCACCTGACTGCCCTGATCCAAACCCCAGATTGGAATGAGGCCGATCTGGTTTATTATAATTATAATTAATCAGGCTTGGGTCAGTGCCTTTAGGTTTGTTTAGCTAATCGGGTCGGGTTTGTTGCAGTCAAGCCCCTGGCTGGCCCATCTTATACCCAGACCGATGTCTACCCTTAGTTCTGAGCGCCCTTCTTGATGATGAATGGTGCCTAGGATTCCTTGTCCATATGTGGACTGGGTCAGCTCTTCAAGCCCACAGTCCCTTGATCAATGCTGTCAAATCCAACACAAGGTGCTTTAGTAGTCATATATCATTTAGCTCAATCTTATGAGAACTACTACTTGGCTAATTGTCAAAATGTTCCAATTAGTATGAAAAGTGATAGCTGCCTACCACCAGCCTATCACAAGGGAACTAAAGTTTTTATATTATTTTTCGCCAATCTGACCTTAGAGATGTGTTCAACATGATCAATTTGCTAAGAAACGATACTTGGATCATGTGTTTTTTTTTTGTTTATAAAAAACATGTTATTTTGAACTTTGAATATTTATGAAAATAGTAGATCATCAATTTTTAAAACTTGTCGAAATTGGATGATCCGAGAGTTCATTATTATAAAACCAAGAATGTATAACACATCTGTACAGTGAAATTTAAGAAAAACATGAAAAAAAAAACCTTCAAAAGATAGGTAGGCTGGTGGCAGGCTAGAAGAGAGTGGTAGACAGCTACCAACTACTCTCAACTAGTGCACTAAAAATAGAGAAAAAATAAACTCTTCTACTTTGTACTTCAACAGGAAATCCATATTATCCCTCACGAAATCTGAAAACCCAGAACACAAATTTGAAGACCAGATCTTTGCTGGCAACCAATGGTGCACCTTCTATCTCACTATTTCAGAATTTCAGACTTTCTGTTAATCCTTCTAGTAGCTGGAAAATAAAACTCTAGAAAATTCTAGAGTATTCGGTGGCATGCACATATACTCCGAAAAATAAAAGAGTTGCAGCGATGGTTGAATACCTTTTCAGCTTTATCTATTTGTTGACAGTACTCAAATATGGATCATACATAAACTTGATTGTGACAAAATGGTGTCTTTCTAGACATGGGGATTCAATTGCAAATCTTCTTAGACATGTTTTTTGATGACATGATGTCATCTATTTGTGAGTTTTCTTAAAGAACATTAGATCCCATGGTGGCAAGTTAAGCAATATCATCATACTAGAGTATTGTGAAATTTTCTTGAAGACACCTTAAGACTCTTTGGCTTTGCAGAAAGCTGGATCACCACAATTTGCAGTTATAATTAATGGGGAGGCCACCTCACTCTTCCAAGTAGCAGGGGCGTAAGGCAAGGGGATCTAATGTCACCCTACCTCTTTCTAATGGCAATGGAATGACTATCAAGATGCATGGATCATCAGGAAAGAAAAGGAAGGATAAGCTCGGTCAAAGTGAGGATTTGAATGGCACCACCACTTCTATACCGATGACACTCTTTTCTTCCTTCAAGATCCTAGAAACTCTATATGGATTTTTTTTTTTGCTGTGATGGAAAAATTTGAGTGTCAGGACTCCAGTAAAAAAAACTATTTTTATTCCTTTCAATCTTCCTTTCCTAAGATGGAAAGTTAAAACCTTACCTGTAACATATTTGGGTCTTCCTCTCTTCAAAGGTGTTTATTACACCAAGCCAATTTTAAGCTTTGTCAGCTTTTTCGGGAAAAGCTCTTTGAAAGAGGATTTGAGCTTAGGTCAGTTATCCATATCAAGTCGTTTTTTCATTGACTATAAATCTAGGCTTGAAGTTGAGCCTTATTCCTGAGCAGAAACCTTGTCTTTAACCTTTTCACATGATAGAAATATGCAGGTCAACCTGGCTCCTGTTAGACTCAACAAGTACAAGTTTATGTGATTATCTAAGTTTATTCTTTTCTTGCCTAACAGAGGGAGCAAAGCGAGTGAGGGAATTGGTGTTTAAAGTCCTAAACAAAGAGGGAGCGAAAGCGACCAATGAACTCTTTTTATTATTTTCCTGACCCAAAAAGAAGAAAAGGCACTGAGCGAGCAAGCAAAGCGAGAGATAAACAAATATTTCGCCTAATCCAATAGAGGAGGGGACATCACCACTCCTTTATTGCTAACAAACTTATACTAGGTATAGCCAAACAATCCTTAGTAAAAAGAGAAGCAACGAAGCAAGCACATCAAGTATTCAGGGTGATGTGTGAGAAGTTGGTTGAAAAGTTTTGGGCAAAGCTGGAGATGTGGAATGACAAGCTTTTGTCTATAGCAGTCAGAATTGTCTTTTAGGTCCGTATTACTCATATTTCTATTGTATTGAATGAGTTGCTTTCGACTCCTCATGGCTACCATTGTTGAAATTGAGTCAATTATTCGCAAGTTTTTATGGCATGATGATGACTCTCACAAGCACTCTCACCTTATCAATTGGAACCGTGCAAACCCAAATCAGAAAGGGGACTAGATATCAAAAGCATGACATAAGTTAATACCATTGCTCTCACTAAATTGGCATGGATGATATGCCAACAACAAACTACTTCATGGGTTCTCTTAGTAAGAGAAAAATATTTGCAAAAAGAATCTATGTGAAGAGCCAATGTATGTCCTATGGTTGGAAGGGATGCCAAATTGGTGCTTTGGCTTTAATAGATGGTGTTAGATAGGAGGTTAGAGAAGGAAGAGTCAGAATTCTGGTTTGATCCTTGGATTCCAAGGGCCCCTCTCATTCAGCAGTTGCTTTTCAATTCACAGCAGGTTCTGTACACCACCCTTGGTAACATTCGACTTGTGGATGTCATAGACAAAGTCTCTCACCCTACCATTAAATTGATGGATGAAAGGGCATGTCTCCCTCAAGATTTTAAGAGAGAGATTGAGAGAAAAGTATGGCAACCCGGGAAAGAAGACAATATTCAATGGAGGCCGACAAAAAAAAATACTCGATGAAAAGTGCCTGGGAGATAGTAAGAGAGAAAGGGCAGCAAGATCAAGTTTTTAAAAAGATATGGAATAACAAGGCCCCTCCAAGAGTCTCCATCACCTTAAGGCATGCAATGGAAGGTAAGCTGATCACTCAAAGAGAGTACAAAAGTTGGGATTTCAAATGCTTAGTAGGTGTGTATTTTTCAAAAAAGATGAGGAGACTAATAGCCATTTATTTCTAGTGTCCTTGGGTAAATCACATATGGAAATTGATTTTAGATTTATTTAGAAGACACTGGAGGCTAGGGTCAAATGTAAAAGATGATTTGGTCAGATAGACAGGGAGAAAAAAAAAAATCAAGCTGAGACAATGCTTTCCATGTAGTAGCGTGGATGTTATGGAGGAAAATGAATGAGACAATTTTTGAAGCAGCAGTCATATCCCAACAGGTAAGGAAGAAGGTGTTATCGGATGTGCTATAGGTATTCCAACTATAGCAAGTTTATCTCCTCAAGATAAACATTATCGTCCTACCCAGCTGTGTATTCTCCTTCTGGAGACTATCTGTTTTGTTAAGTTGTTACGGCTGTTATCTTTGTCCTTATCACCTTATGGTGTGAGGAGCTTATATAAGCTTGTAATGGCTACAGCAAAAGTATTGAATAAAGCCAGTCCTGTTCTCCTCGTGGATGTAGGTCGTCAGTGACCGAACCACGTAACTTTTGTGCCTTCCTTGTTTGCAAACATGGTAGCAAAGCCCTTGCTATCCGGGTGATCTGTGGGTCATTCATTGGTGATCGAGACCAACAAGAGGGAGCCCTGGCAATCTCAAGATCGACTATTCTACCATGACAGAATCAAGCGTGAAGATGGTTGTTCAAGAACAGAACCCCACGCTGAAGATCACTACAGTTTCATTGAATGGCTCCAACTATCTGAGTTGGGCCAAGTCTGCAAGCCTTTTCCTTAGCGGAAAATCTAAACTGGGTTATGTCACGGGGAAGATCAAACAACCAGAAAGTACTGATCCAAAATTCGATGAATGGGAATCTACCAACCATCTGGTGATGTCTTGGTTGTTGAATTTCATGGATCCAACCATTGCAGAATACATGTTCCTTGATACAGCTCAAGAGATATGGGACTCGCTGCATGAAGTTTATGGAGAACAGAATAATCTAGCTCGTATTTTTTTTATTCAACAAGAAATCGTCAATGCCAAAAGAGGTGAGAAGCCATTACATGTGCATATCAATGCGTTAAGGAGTCTTTGGGATGAACTCACTATGTATCGTCCCCCTACGGCTGACGCTAACATCATAAGACAAAGGCTAGAAGAAGACAAAGTCTTTTCTCTTTTGGCTAGTCTTGGAGACGACTATGAGAACATCCGAAGTCAGGTGCTTCTTACCGTTCCTTTACCCTCTTTTAATGTGGTTTGCTCTATTATCAAAAAGGAAGAAAGCAGACGACGAGTTATGCGTTCTGAACCCAAACTTGACAATCATAATCAAGAGAATGTCGTTTTTTCTGCTGAAGTCAAAGAAATAGATAAAGGCGTTGATCACTCAGCTATGATTACCGAAAAAAAACATTTCAAAGATTGGCATAGAACTCTTCAGAAGAGCCGTTGTACCTATTGCAAAAAACTGGGACACGTGCGAGACAAATGTTGGGATCTCTACGGAAAACCGAATCGTGACAAGGGTACAAAATCTGATGCTGCCAATGTTGTCAGCATGGATGATCTGGCCAAATTCTTCCAGCAGATCAGCAAAGCTCATCTTACTAGCAGCAAATCCACCACCAGAGATACTCCTACAGGTATCATCTTGCCTTACTATCTAGTAGAAGTGATCAAAGTTGGATCATCGATACAGAGGCCACGGATCATATGACAGGAAAATTACAACTTCTCTCTAACGTACATTTTGATTTAAAAAAACCGGTTCTTATAGCTGATGGGACATCCATTCCTGTCCAAGGTGAGGGAACTGCATCTTTTTTCCAAAATGGTAAATTGACTGCTCTGTATGTGCCAAAATTTCCCTCAAGCCTAATGTCAGTTAGTCGTATTACAAAGGATTATCAGTGTCTTGCTATTTTTTCACCTAAGGATGTAGTTTTTCAGGACATGAAGACGAAGAAGATGATTGGTAAAGGGGTTGAACGGGATGGTCTTTATGTGTTAGACACGGCTATGCACGGATTAATAGCTCGACAAAGCAAGGAAGAAGCCAGCAGGTTATGGCATGCTCGTTTAGGACACCCGTCTAATCCAGTTTTGATGAAATTATTTTCTGATTTACTTCCTCTTTCTCATGCTTGTGAATTTTCAAAATCATCTAAACTTCCGTTTAAAGTTTCCAACACTAGAAGTGATGATGTGTTTGATCTTGTGCACACGGATGTGTGGGGGCCAGCACCAAGCGTGTCCCATGAAGGATACAAGTACTATGTTACATTCATAGATGATAAGTCAAGAGTCACATGGATATATTTTTTGAAGCAAAAAATGAAGTCTCAAAAATCTTTTAAGTCTTTTATAAAATGGTTTACAGACAATATGGGCGAAAAATCAAGGTGCTTAGATCCGACAATGGGGGAGAGTATGTGAATGAATCTATGAGAACCTTCATGGATGAACAAGGCATCGTTCCCCAAAACTCGTGTTCCGGCACTCCTCAGCAGAACGATGTGGCTGAGCGAAAAAACTGACATATGCTTAATGTGGCTCGTGCTCTCATGTTTCATATGCACGTTCCATCTATTTTTTGGGTTGAAGCCATAAGTGTTGCTTGTTACATTATAAATAGACTTCCTAGTAGAACTCTTCAAAATACTATTTCCTTGAAGACCCTTCTCAACAAAGATATCTCTATGTCCCACATGCGTGTTTTTGGGTGCAAGGTTTTTGTTCATGTTCAAGAGCGACATAGGAGTAAATTTGAAAAGAGAGCCATCAAATGTGTTTTTTGGGATACTCCAATATAAAGAAGGGTTATAAGTGTTTTAATCCTGAGAATCACAGCATGTTTATCTCTCGAGATGTGAAGTTTTTTGAAACTGAGCCTTTCTTTAGTTCTTCCATGGACATGAGCCAGGGGGAGACTGATCATTCTCTCACTCTTCCCTGTCTATCATGGTGTGATGACATCTCTTCTTCTCAAAAACCTGTACCTCAAAACTCAAGTGACTCATCTGAACCTGGAACCTCTTCAGATCAAACTGAGATCAATGAAGTTTCCATATTGGAAGGAAGCAACCAGAATACCAGGCATTCTGCGAGGATCACTCCCCCCCCCCCGACTTCAAGATTACTATACCTACTTGGCTACCAATACCACTGCCCATTCCATTGAAACCTGTTTTGACCTCGACCATCTAAACCCCTCCTACTTGTCATTCTTGGCCAAAACCTATCAACATCATGAACCAACTACCTATGAAGAGGCTCAACTTGATCCAAGGTGGAGAAAAGCTATGAACGAAGAGTTAGAGGCTCTAACCAAAAACAATACATGGGAACTCGCAAAGCTTCCAGTGGGGGAGAAAGCAGTAGGATGTCAATGGGTCTACAAGATTAAATATCACAACGATGGAACCATTGAGAGATTCAAAGCTTGGCTCGTTGCCAAAGAGTATACTCAGGTGGAAGGAATAAACTATTCTGAAACCTTTGCTCCAGTTGCTAAAATGATCTCCATAAGAACATTGTTGTCTGTTGCAGCAAATAAAAACTGGAAACTATTCCAATTGGATGTCAAAAATGCTTTTCTGCATGGAGACTTGGAGGAAATCGTTTACATGAAACTACCTCCAGGATATGAGCAAAAGGAAGAAATGGCATGCAGACTTAAAAAGGCCATTTATGGATTGAAACAATCCCCAAGAGCATGGTTTTCTAAACTAAGCGAGGCTCTCCAGGAACTGAATTTCAAAAAGTGCACTTCCGACTACTCGATGTTTGTTGCAAAAAGAAAGTCTGGTATAACTATACTGATAGTGTATGTTGATGACATTATTCTTACAGGAGACGATATTCCTTTTATGCAGGAGGTTAAAAACTTTCTCCATCGCAGGTTTGAGATCAAAGACCTTGGAAAACTTCGATATTTTCTGGGAATAGAGGTTGCCCACTCCAAAGAAGGCATCTTCTTATGTCAAAGAAAATATGCTTTGGATCTTCTAAAAGAAACCGGATTTCTCGGATCCAAACCAGCCGATACTCCCATGGATCCCTGTCACAAGCTGCGCACAGATGAAGGAGAAGCTCTGGATGAAATTTCAGTCTTTCAACGACTAGTTGGAAGACTTATTTATCTTACTGTTACTGACCCAGACATTTGTTATGCTGTTAATGTCATTAGTCAATTTATGCATTGCCCAAGCACCACTCACCTTGATGCTGCCCATAGAATTCTGAAATACATAAAGAGTACTCCTGGCAAGGGAATCTTGTTGACAAGAAATGACCACTCCAAAATTCTGGGATGTGCAGATGCTGATTGGGCAGGAGACCCAAACGATAGGAAGTCTACATCAGGATATTGTGTGTTTGTTGGAGGAAATCTAGTCACTCAGAAAAGCAAAAAACAAACTGTTGTGGCAAGATCAAGTGCAAAAGCTGAATACAGAGCTATGGCTCTATGCACATGTGAGTTGGTTTGGATGAAAAAATTTCTTAAGGACATTGGCATTGAAAGTAATGATCCAATGGAACTTCAGTGCGACAACCAAGCCGCTATATATATTGGTGCTAATCCTGTGTTTCACGAAAGAACGAAACATATAGAAGTCGATTGTCATTTTGTTCGTGAAAAGGTTCAACAAAAGGAGATTGTTACTACTCATGTGAGCAGTGAAGATCAAGCTGCTGATATTTTCACCAAGGCATTGGCTCGTGAAAAGCATCAAATGAATATGTGCAAGTTGGGTCTCATAGATATTAGCAGACCAACTTGAGGGGGAGTGTTATCGGATGTGCTATAGGTATTCCAACTATAGCAAGTTTATCTCATCTAGATAAACATTATCGTCCTACCCAGCTGTGTATTCTCCTTCTGGAGACCATCTTTTTTGTTAAGTTGTTACGGCTGTTATCTTTGCCCTTATCACCTTATGGTGTGAGGAGCTTATATAAGCTTGTAATGGCTACAGCAAAAGTACTGAATAAAGCCAGTCTTGTTCTCCTCGTGGATGTAAGTCGTCAGTGACCGAACCACGTTTGCAAACAGAAGGTAGTGCAAGCGATGAGAGAACAAGTGATATGCATCCTTAAGAAGTTGAAGCACCCGGTGGCGATAAAGATGGAGACACTTGGGATACTGAGATCCCCCATGTGGATAAAGGTTGATATTCAAAGCATTTTCCAAGCGGGATGGCACATGGGGTATACAGTGCAGTCAACTCAAACAAAAGAGTCGAAATCCAAATAAGATCTGGTGATGCAAATTTGAATCCATATCTGAAATATATATGATGATATAGGACCTGATGAAGGAAGATTGAAATCAAGGTTTTCACATGTAAAATATGCACGCAGAACTTATTAGATCCTAATGTAAATCTGATATAAAACATTGATCCAAATACAGCCTGAATCTGAAAAATGGCTGAGATATGTAAATGCGAATCTGATCGGAATACCTGTTCAGATCTTACTTTAGTTATCCATATCCAGAAATAAAGTGCAGAATTCAGATTGGAGCCCTCACCAAACCTTATCTCTTTGCATCCATAGGTAAAGGAGCCCTATAAAATGAATCAGACATAGATTGGGCAATCACAAGCATTCTTCTTTCCTGTTTGGTTTTTGAAGCATAGTTACCAGGAAACGAAATGTAGTAGTAGAAGTGGGGAAGCGAGTATTAGATAATAGTATGAAGCGTGAAGTAAGTTTCATTTTGGAAGCAATTGTAGATGGGTGTGATGAGTGAAAAAGAAAACCAGAAAGATGAAAAAAAAAAACAGTAACATAAGAAACACAAAAAACAAGAAGTGAAGGAGAAAAGAAAGAGAAGCCAAGGAGAAATGAGTGAGAAACAAAAAGAATGCGAAAGGGAAGCGAGTTTGCCCCACACTTCCCCCTTTGAAAGAAGCGTCCTTAGGGAAGCACGCTTCCCCTTGAGGGAGGTGCCTTCCATAAGTATGAGAAATCCATGTTTTTCCAAATGCTATTCGGGCAATGAAATATCTGGCAACCTTAACAACCAAGATTCACAGGGACAAACTAGCAGCCACATATCCATAGAGGCCCACATAAGATTCGGCATCAGGAAAAGAGGTGTAGTGGTACATACATTGAAAAAGAAACTCTCTTTTTCGTGGTGAAGGAATGCCATGGAAGACTGTTCACTGGAGATGAGATACTGCACCTGATCACCCACCATCTGCTGTTGAGCCCCCACAGCTGAAAGGTTGTATCCCAAAGATAGTAGGAGATCAGGTGCAGCAGTAGCTAAAAGTGTGCAATCACAGTGCACTTGATCCTCCCTCTATACTTTTGGCTGTAGGCCTAGTCAATGACACAAGAATCAGATAAATAGCGCCAGCTAACCATACGTATTCGGGCCACCATTGCTAATTTCTAAAAAGAATCGAAATTATGCACTTCAACTTTTCTTTTTCCAAAGTAACAAAATTAATGTTAGTACCTGAAGAAAAAGTCCAAAATCAAAGTGAATATGATGTTTATAAGGCCCTGTTTGGAAACTAGTAGCTGGGATGAGAAGTGGCATTTCAGTAAGTGGCCGAAGCTGCCAAATCCTGGATTTGGCAGCTACCACACTGTCAATTCCATGCTTTAGTGTAAATACAATGCCACTTCCCATCCCAAATGATCTCAGCTACCAGGTGGTAGTTTGACCAACTTTTTGCCAAATGGATTAACTCCTATCCCAGTTCCTAGATTCCAAACAGGCGAAAGGTTCATAAAAAAAAAGAAAGAAAACTCAAAATGGTTGACAGATCTAATTGCACAAGCTTAACCTAATCCCACCTGCAGCTGACATAGGCAAGAATGCATCACATTAGAGCTGTCAACAAAGCAGATTTGGTCGAGCTTTGATCTCAATTTTCACATGTCAGACTGAACGGATGATGCGTCTGGCTTGGTCCAAGTAAGGAACAACCTGATCATGACCATATTCCGAGTAAGCTAGAGCTGTTCCAACCGGAAGCAGATCAGGTCATGCTGAACATGAGCTTTTTGCTCATGCCAACATCGTGGCCGTCTGTCCGAATTTTGGATTAATGCAACGTAGCATATAACTGGTCCATCAACTTTTTAACTTTTCAAAATACAAAACGGACGGCCACGATGTTGGCAGCTCATGTTCAGCATGACCTGATCTGCTTCTGTTCTAACCTGGGTTGGTCAATTATATACATGTAAAACTTTAAACAGATCCACTCTAAATAAATGCTTTTAGAACTTTAACTTGCCTGGGGTCCTTTTCATACCATCTTATAGTCCTCACCAATTTGACAGCGAGCTACAAACAACAACAACTACGCCTTCATCTCAAAACAATTGGGGTCGGCGATATGAACCAACAAAGAAAATCATTCTGGGTCTTCCACATGAATCCTTCTCCTCCATTCATTTCTATCCAATGCCATGTCCTCGGTGAGGTTCAAAGCATTCATATCCTTTCCTATCACCTCCATCCATGTCTTCCTAGGCCTACCCCGACCCCTTTTAACTAATTTGACAGCGAGCTAGTTTATCAAATATTAAGCCACATGATCCTCCTGCCAACAACCTATTAAGTAGATTTTACAGACAGTGACATGCTGAACAAAGAACAGGTGCAACGATTGCACACTTTTAGTGTGCCGCTGCACCTGATCGCACTCCATCTTGGAGACAGGTGATCAGGTGAAGCGGCACACTACAAGTGTGCAATCACATTACACCTGATCCTCCCTCCTCAGGATGCACACACGGGCACACACGGACAGGCGTATACACGTGCTTCAAAATACACACACACCAAGAGAGTGCTTTAGAGTGGCGTGGATTTAAATATTAAATGTATTTAAAGTTTACATGTTCCAAAGTTTGAGCTTTCCAATTGCATTAAAATGTGATAGAAAAAGACGGACCTTTCACATTGATTGAAAAGAAGAGAGACCCTTCACGCCCAAATGGCTTTCCACATTGGAGTATGGATCAGGTCAAGGTTCCTTCCCATGATAGGACTTACTATATGTAAAACCATACCCAAGTCCGATGAGGATTAGATAAACTAGACCAGTTGCATATAGGGGTGGCAATTTCTGACACGACCCCCCAACCCGACCCGCCAACCCGCCTCTTAGGCGGGTTCGGGTTGGGCTTAAGCCAACCCGTTTAATAAACGGGTCGACCCGCGTAACCCGTTTATTAAACAGGTCGGGTTTGGGTTGGGGGTATGCCAACCCGCCAACCCGGCTGACCCGTTTAATAAACGGGTTAGGCCGGTGGGTCAACCGGCCAACACGCCAACCCGACCCGCCAACCCGATCCGTCAACCCACCAACCCGACCCGCGAACCTGAAAACCCGTTTACCCGACCCAACCCATTTATTAAATGGGTTGGCGGGTCGTGTCAGGTTACCCGTTTATTAAACGGGTCGGGTTCGTGTTTGCCACAGCCGACCCGTTTAATAAACGGGTCGGTTTGGGTTGAGGTATGCTGACACGCCAACCCGACCCGCCAACCCGACCCGATTGCCACCCCTAGTTGCATACCCAGTAAAATAATATTTTTCATACTTTTTTGCATTGAAAAAATTACTTATCTTAATCAGAACTCGGGTAAGATCATCCGGGTCTTACGAAATTTTATGAAACGGTACCCGGGTCTGTACATTAATCGGACCCTATAGGCTCTATCCTATTTCTTAAATAGACCTCATTCGTTCATAACCAAACTTGTATCCTATCGGACAGCGCGTGAGTCCAGATCGTGTTGTAACCGACGTTGACACCCCTAATGTGTGCACGCGCAGGAGGGCTCCATTGGATATGTCTCCCGACTGCAACTTGGGAAGAAAATTTAGTTTATGATTTTTTTACCTTTTTTTTTTAAGGGGCAATCGCATGGATGACAACCTAAGGATATAAGCTGAATTAATAGTGAGTGTGGATGCATGTTCTTTGTCAACCCACTGACATTATTGCTAGGGATGGCAATGGACCAGGGGGTGGGGACGGGGGACAAGGACAAGGTCTTCACCCCTGCCCCCATCTCAAAATTCAAACCTCCATCCCCACCTCCATCTCAGCGATGAATTTTAGCCTCCACCCCTTCCTCCATCCCTGTTTAGTCCTTCATCCCCGGTCCAAATGGGAGCAAGGCAGGGTGAAGCCCTGTCTTCCCTCGGTCTATTGTCATCTCTTAGAAGGATTGGAGATACGGCGGGGCAAGGAAGAGATCAGGATGGGGTGGGGAGAGGAAAAAACGTAAGTTCATCTCCACCTCCATCCCCACACAGGGATAGATTTTAACCTTCATCCCCGCCTCCATTCCCATGCTCTTCATCCCCGGTCCAAACGTGGCGAGGGTTTTCCCCCGGTCCACTGCCATCCCTACTTACTGCAAGAGTTGGATAAATTATTGCGGTGGAGACTGATCTGAAAGACATGGTTGCTTACTACTTGTGGTTTGTTTGGATGACACGCAATGATGCTACTTTCCGTCAAATTTCAATCATTCTTAATCATCTTGTCAATAAAATCCTGGTTAACGTATATGCGATTTTACATAGAGACCTCTCCTTTCCTCTCAATGGTGGTTTCTTCTAATCCAGAAGGATCCTCGTTGAGCTGACTTTGTTGTTTGTTGCTAGCTGTCTGTAGTTTTTTTTTTCTTTAGCTTTTTGTTTTTTCTATATTTTAGTTTTGTTTTCTATTTTGTTGGGTTCATGGGTTCAACATTTTGTTGATCTTCATGAGTATTAATGTTGATCTCTCTCTCTCTCTCTCTCAAGAGGGGGTGGGAACATGCACCAATTCTCAATCTGCGTACGCACATTCAATGCAATGCATGTGCAATAAACAGAAGCGTCCTACCGCTCACCTTGGGAAGCTTCCTGGCAACTTGGGGGAACGACCAAGTAAAACAAAGGCTGTCTTTTAAACATTTCCCTTTACCCCTCGAGGACAGTTAGAGTTAGCGAGTTAACTTAATGGGCTTCCCCAGTTTTTGAAGAACTACTACCCCCATATGATACAATTACTTGAGGGGGCCAATCGATAAGCTATTGATCGTGTCAATGGGGCCTAAAAAAAGAAGGACAACGACCAGCCATACTCCTCTGTCCCCCCGGCAAAGTCGGGGTGCTATTTGTGGTCCATGAATGGTTTGCGGATCCCAACCTGGCTGGCATTAGTGAAGGTTAGTTGCAGGGCTTTGATCAAGCACTGCTCAGAAAACCACATTATGCATGAAAAGTTTTAGACCGACAAGAAGGACAAGGAAAGTTCGAGACGTGTGGCCAGGAGCGTAAGATAAGGCATCCACTGACCAAACTTTTACGACTCCCTCAACAAACATTAATGCGATTGGCAGAAAACTTGTGGGTCGGTGGAAAAAGATACTAGACAGGATGGTTACTGTCTAACCATCCATGACGTCAAAACTTTGCCACACATTTAATCTGGGCCAAAGCTTTGAGATTGGTACGATCTATGCTTTGAGATAAAATTGAAACGTGATACAGCTGTCTTGCATAATGTTGTCAGTATCGGTATTGGGCCTTGAATCGTTTGGCCAATGATTCAGGTGAATCGGCCCATATAGATCCTCAAGTTAAAAGTTCTGAATCGGTTAAAAAATATTTCATGACAATCAAAACGGGAAACATGTTAACACCATTAAAATAATATTAAAAAATTAAATTTAAGCATTTTTTTATATTTATTAAAATATAGTCAATTCAGGAGGTTAGTATCGTACCGATTTTCTGCCGGCCGATACAGGTCGATTCTAGCCGATACAGACAATATATCCAGAGATCCACTGCACGTTCGCGTGAACGCTGCGAAGGTACTCAAGCGGCCTTGCGAATTGCGATGTCCCAATCTCAAAGTTTGTCATATAGAGCGAAGATTTGCGGATCATTTCCATACCATGGAATAGGGAAAAAATTAGATTTACAAAAGCACAGAACTTACGGAATCCAAGTTGCGAAGAAAATGGGAAGATAACACGGTTAGTCATGACTCATTGGCTAGTTAAGAGAAGTGGCGTCCTCATCTTCACATGGGCGACGCTGACGCAAGTAAAAACAAAGTTTTGATCAACTACAAGAACCAAATAAACTCTCAACAGGCTTTACCACACAGACACGCACGACACGACTCCTTTTCCGTTTAAACGGATATAGACAAAGAATCAAAACACTTTCAAAAGAAAGGATCGACGCAATTCTCGAAATAACATACCGATCCAAGCGAGATGGATCGTAGTGAAAGCAATCGTACATTCGAAACCCTAGAGACACGGACACTCCTATCAAAACTGGTTACCCCAAACGATGAGACGAAAGAACCAGCAGCCTTTCACCGCCTTCTGCGTGAGAGAACCACGCGGTCCAAAGAAGGAAAATCCAAACGGGGAGAGGAGAGCGAAAACTCAGAGTCATCTGTGAGCTGTGATGAGGGTCTCGATGAACCGCAAGCCGTCGAACCTCGGAGCGAACTTATCTGCGCCCAGACTCCTCTTCGAGGCAGACGGAGAGTCGTTTCCGGTTGCTTTCGCCTGAAATCGGGGGGGAAATGTCAGAAACACTCTGGAACGGTCAACAGCGAGCAAGGTGATCTACGATAAAACCACATCTTGCGGCCAAAAAGCAGCTCAATCCAGAGAATTTTGGCAATCAAAGATTGGAAATTTTGAACAAAAACAGGCTGAAATAGGTCAATAAGCTATGAGACAGAAAAAAAACTTAGAATGATCAAAATTTTCAGAAAAAAAGAAACTTATTGATAACAGCCAATCGGACGAAATAGGTGAAAAGGACCGAAAAAAAATCGCAGTAAAAAGATCATCAAAGGGCAAACCGGTAAAAAAGAACCAAACAAAAAAGAAGCAATAAAAATAATAGGAAATCGGACGAAATAAGTCAATAAAAAGGGGACAACAAAAGAAAACGGAAAATCTTTCTCGATCGGTCACAACGAAAGCCCGGAGCTCCGACCTCTCTCCGGTCAACCAAGAACAAGACGGGATCATACCTCATCCGACGGCTTGAGAACGCGAATCTGACGGTCATCCGAAGACATGAACGCCGGAGAAGACGCAGCGACAGCAGAGGCAAAGAAGACGCCGGACCTCTTCATCTCTCGCAGCACGGGGTTCACCGGAGAACGGGGAAGAAAACGAGAAGATACTACCTAGAAGAGACGGAACTCCGACGACTCTGCCCGCTGACCGCTCTCCGAACGTTTTCTCTCCTTTGCCCCTCTCCACGTTCTCCATCCCCTTTCGTCTCCCCCCTCCCCCCTTTATACGATTTCAATTAACGCTATTTAAATCCCCTATTAGATTCCGCACCTCCCAAGCCCAAGGACTTTTTCTTCTTGCCACGTAGGCCGATCTACCACCGCGTCACGCGTTCCCGGTCGTTGTGGGTCCCATAACTCTTTCAGCTGTGGGGGTGGGGGGCTCTCATAAAGTCATTTTGAAACGTGGACCGACGGTGTGGTGGTGGAAGCCAGCGTACGTCGGTGCGTGGCCCTACATTTTTTTTTTACTGAATGTTTTTTTTATTATATTCATTTTTTCTAATCATTCTACTTTAAGCATGTGGTCGAGACTGAAGCCCCGTTTCATGGCACGAAAAAGACCCCACAATGGTTTAAAATATCTTGGAATGTCTGTCTGTTGTGGGCTTAAAAAAATAGATGAAGGGTGCACATATATGTACACTAAAGTATGCCATGTGATGATGGCACCTAATTCTCTAAGCAGGTTATATGTTCTTCTCCTAAATAGGGCATCTCATGTTTGGAGTCTCAAAAAGCACAAGGTATTTAAGCATGTGCGTCTAGTATCACTATGTTTGTCAGCATTAATTAGCATTGGAGTTTGATGCGATTGCAAAGACTTAAGTACCATCTTCTTCATTGGTGCAAAAAAAAATGACGATTCTACAAAATGAGTGATTGTAAAGATTGAAGTGCCTCAAAGATGATTATTTAAGACTCAGTCTCTGCACTGCACGATTATTCGAGAAAGAAATCTCTTCTGGAAGCGGCCATGAACATCAACCCTCTTACTCTTTCTCTTTTTTCTCTTTCTGCTTCTGTGCACATCCAGCAGAAGATCCTACATTGCTCCATTAAGCACCGACTGACCTGCATATTGACTGTTGTAGAGCCTGATTCAGAGTTTTTACCCTTACAGGAGGAGGGTTTGGGGGCTCCTCCCAACGTGGGTAGCATCATTCAACTAAATGAGTTGTGGATCCTGATTCAGAGTTTTTATCCTTACAAGAGAATGGTCTGGGGGCTCCTCCCAACGTGGGTAACATCATTCAACTTGAAGAGTTGTGGAGCCTGATTCAAAGTTTTTACCCTTACAGAAGGGGGGTCTGAGAGCTCCTCTCGATGTGGGTAGCATTGTTCAACTTGAAGAGTTGTGGAGCATGATTCATAGTTTTTACCCTTACAAAAGGGGGGTCTCAGGGCTCCTCCCGACGTGGATAGCATCGTTCAACTTGATTCATCGTGGAGCCTGATTCAGAGTTTTTGCCCTTATAGGAGGGGGCTCCTCCCAGCGTGGGTACCATCGTTCAACTTTAATGAGTTGTGGAGCTTGATTTAGAGTTTTTGCCCTTATAAGAAGGGGGTCCGGCGGCTCCCCCCCCCGGTGCGGACCAATTTTTTTGGAGCCTTGTATAATTTTTTTTATTTTCTTTCCCTATTTTAACTATCGAAAAAGAGCAATAAAGCATTTTTTTTAATCGTGTGGCTCATGTTTCCTTCGGTTGTTTCTTGCTCAAGGTTTCGTAACACCCCTTCCTACGATTTTTCTATTTTTCTTTTTCTATTTCTTTCCCACGATTATTTCAATAACTCCCCTACAATGATTTTTAGTGTTGTCGGGTCTCCAACGAGCCCCACAACGATTTATAGTGTTCTTCGGTCTTCCAACAACGATTTGTAATATTGTTGGGCCTTCCTACAACAATTTATAATGTTTTGGGTCTCCAACAAGCCCGACAATGATTTATGATGTTGTTGGATCTCACTACAACGATTTGTAGTGCCTTCTGCAAATCACTATAGCGATTTGTAGTGTTATTCAGTAAACAAATTGCTGTAAATCGCTACCCGAATTAGGATCAACTTGTCAGGGTCATATCTCCCTAACCGAAGGTCATATTCCAAATCCGTAAAAAATGGTGTCTTTGTTATTGAGTTTAGTTTATTCCTGTAAATTTTCAATGATTTCTATTGTCATTTCATTTCTCATTTTAATTAAAATCTAGACCCCTATTATTCTATGTTATTTGAGTTGCACAACACTACAAAAGTGTAGGCACTGGGAATGTACATGAAAGTACACTTGACTATGTTCCGGTAGAAGGAATGTTGTTTAATAATGAGGAAGCTGCATATAAATTTTACAATAATTATGCTTTAAAAGTTGGCTTCAGTGTGAAAAGGTTTTCTAGTAAAAAATGGAGATTATGGAATAATAGAGGTCTAAAATGGAACCCACGCCAGGGGGGGGGGAGCCACCGGACCCCCCTTCTGTAAGGGCAAAAACTCTAAATCAAGCTCCACAACTCATCAAAGTTGAACGATGCTACTCACGTTGGGAGGAGCCCCTAAACCCCCATCCTGTAAGGGCAAAAACTCTGAATCAGGCTCCATAACGAATCAAGTTGAACGATGCTATCCACGCTGGGAGGAGCCCTCAGACCCCCCTTCTGTAAGGGTAAAAACTCAGAATCATGCTCCACAACTCTTCAAGTTGAACGATGCTACCCACGCTGGGAGGAGCCCTTAGACCCCCCTTCTGTAAGGGCAAAAGCTCTTTGCTGGAGCAATGTAGGATCGTCTGCTGGATGTGCACAGAAGTAGAAAGAGAAGGGAGAGAGAGTGAGAGGGTTGATGTTCATGGCCTTCTCCAGAGGAAACTCTTTGCCTTCCTTGATTTCTTCTCTAGAGAGAGAGAGAGAGAGAGAGAGAGGGGGGTTTTACAGTGTTTTACGGAGAAGGAAGAAGAAGAAGATGACGATGAAAAGTCCAAAAGACATTTTTGATGGCTCAGGTTCGTTTCGCCGGATGACCATCGGATCGCCGACTCACCATCGTTTCGCCGAATCACCATCAGATCGTCGGCTAATGTTCATTTTTCTGTGTAGACTTTGAAAAGTCAACATCATCCTCGACTTTCTGGATGAAGGACATGTTTATCCTTTTTTTGAACCATTTGTTTTCTTTTTTTGAATGGAGGACATTTTTGTTATTTTCTCAAACCGTCGTTTTATGGCAAGAATAGCAAAAAAGGGTACTTAAGTCTTTGCAACCGAACCAGACTTCAATGCTGAGTGATGTCAACATACACGGGAATACGAGCCCCATATGCTTATATACGTGATGCTTTTTGGGACCCTCAAACACAGACGTGGGATTCAGTGAATCATCGGGGGAGAACATACACCACCCTCTCCCTAATTTTGGCTCTCGTGAGCCCTGCAATGCAACACAAACATGGAAGCTTATTTTACACTGTGTGAAGCCCCTTGCTAGAGACTCACCTATTCATATTCTTTAGAACAAGGTGTTGCTGCTGCCTCAACACTTTTTTTTTTGACAAATGGTGTAAGTTTTATGAAATAAAATTTTAAAGATATATTTTTTATAAAAATGTTTTATAAAAGTCAAATACCAAAATAATAATAATTGGCTCATACTAATGGTGAATCCAAGTCAAACTCAAGAAACGAGAAAACTTTGTATTCTACTAAAAACAAACTTTATTGTCTTAATAAAATAAAAATAATTAATTAATTAAAATAAAGGTGCAACTCTCTACAGAGGACTTTCAAGAATAATAAATAGTTACAGGTCTTTTACAAAGTCAAATTAATGAAATAAATAAACCTAATCTAAAAGAAAGAAAAAAGAGGTCTTCGGTTGCTTGAGCTTGTAGTTCTTTTATATGCAATGCTTTCCTTTAAACCTCATAGTACTATCATGTAATCTTTACTCATTTGATCAAACATTTTTTTAGAGGCTTTTTAGGAGCTTTTAGAGAACCTTTTTGGGCTCTCTGAGGGCTTGAAGGGACCTTTTAAAGGCTTACTGCACGTATAACGACTTCCCTACAAAAAAAAAACACAAAACAAGTAGAACAAAACCAATAAACTATACTATGCCAAAATCTACTCTTTCAAACAAGAAAAGCAAAAAATTAATCTAACAAACTATAACAAACTTGTAACAATTAACGTAACAAACTAAGAAACTAACATGTAACAACTAAATCACTACATGACAAAATAATAAACAAACTAACTAATAAATAAAGAAAACAAACAAAACAAACAAAACAAAAAGGCACTAACCATATGACAAAAATCTAACTAATAAAAGATCTAACTATTCAATTATTAATATAACTAATTAAAACTTGTTGTATGTAAGTAACCAATAAACTAATAACAAAATCTGAAATAACAATAAAAACTAACTAACTATATATACTATCTAATTTAAATAACTATTTGTTAAAACAGATAACAAGTAAGAATCAACTATGATTTTTAACAACTAACTAAACTTATTTGCCGCATTAAAACTAAAACTAACTGTTGACGTGTACCAAACAAAAGTATTATTAAGCTACAACAACACATGATGAAAAAAATATGAATATTAACTAGGATAAAAAATGATAATTGAAAATAAGGATGGATCGACTAAACTATTTTATTATAAACTAATTATGCTAAACTATTTGTAATTAATCTAACAGATTTACTAACACAATACCGATGTAATTAACATGAAACCAAAATGAAACGTGAAATTAAAATAACTAATTAACGATCAAAATCAATATTATCTAATTTAGTTAAATTTAATCTAATTGAATAATTAAAAATGATAATTAATAATTTAAACACCTAATTTCTAATCTAAGTGCTGAAAATAAAAAATTCTGAAATTAAACATTAATTATAACTAAGTAATATGAATAATAAATAACTCTAATCTACTCAACTGAATTAAAAGAATTAAAATGACTAAAGATTATGCTACTGATTTCTAAATTAAGCTAATAATTAAATGAAAATAAGTAACATCAATAAAACTAATTAATGTGTAAGAACATAACAAGAATATAATTCAATCAATAAAGAACTAATCTATTAATGAAAATGAGCAAGAAAAATTCATATCTAATTACCGAAAATTAAAAAGAATAAAAAATCTACCAAAAACCTAAATCGGCTTAATTAAAAAGAGAACCAATTAACGAATCTAATAAATACCTAATAAAAAAGATCTTACCCTAAATCTGAATCTAAACTATCTGAAAATCATAAAAATCATAAAAAGAAAATATTTTACAACTAACTAAATGTAAGTAATATGCAACAGATATGCTATGCTTTATGCAGTGAAACACTAATCTAACTAAAAACTAGGAAGAAACGAGGGAGAAGAAACATATCTCATGATTCATTTTCGATGGAGGGGTTGAGAGGAAGAACAATCTTACCTCTGAGTTGCATGTGCTTTCGTTGATGGGGGTAAGAAGAACCAACGCCAAAGGAGATTAGAAGCAAGAAAAACAAGAGGGAGAAAGAGGAAGAGCAAAAGGGAGAACCGGTTGGGAACAAAGAGGAAGAGGAAGAAGATGAACACGTTTTTCTCTGAAGGAGAAGACACCCCCTACGACTGGAAAAATACTTTTTATACTAAAACAATTAGGTCACACTTTTTTTTCAGAAAACTCCAATTAGTTTTCAAAAATTTTAAAAAAGCACTTCTAGAAAAATGTGTTTTAGAAAAAGGACACTTCTAAACCAAATAAAATAATTATTAAAACTCCTAAACTAATTAAACTACAAATTAAAAAGTTCTAAATTATGTAAAACACTGAAAAACACAAAGAAGAGTTTGAAATATGCGATTTCCCTATATTTTCAATTTCAAAGCAATTTCTCAAAAATACAGATAAGAATGAGTTTTTAATGTAATTTTTTGATGGATCATGCATAGAAATATGTATATAAAATTCAGAAATTATGCATTATCAACAAACAAACATGGCTTGAGAGTATTTCTTCATTTCTTTTCGCTTCACATCATCAGTTTTGGCTAGCCCTTTTGAGATCTTATTGATGCAAGTTGTTTTCATCAAATATAAATCCATAAATACCAAGAAGAGGGGAGGGGGGGCTCTGTTTGTTTGGTAGGAGCAACTAATACACATCACTTTACATTGAAATGTTGCAGGTTCAAAACCCAATGATATAGTTGTATAACTAGTAAGGGTTTATAACGACCCAAACTAAGGCCTCTCTAGTTCGGGTTTGTGAACATTAATTCTCAGAAAAAAATTATCAAAACAAAAAAAAAAGATAAATTTTTTTAAATAACAAGGCCTACATAAACATTAAATTCATTCATTTTAACATCAACATAATTACCAGTGCTCATCCAAGATCAAGTGTCAAAACACATGTCCATAACATCAAATAAAATAAAGAAATAAATCAAAGTACTCCAAGTACTTCTAGATCCACCAGTAGCTGAGGCCAAGTCCATAAGTCAAGTCCTACTGTCTGCAACTTCTCTTGAACCTACAGTTGTAACCAAGCGAAGGTGAGTCTACAACTCAGTAACTTCTCATTTACAAATAAGGCATGACCGTTACAACTATAGTGATCTCTAAGGTCCTATTCTTAGTTTATTTCGCTAACTAAACATATATTTTTTATATTTTTATCTTTTTTTACCATTTCTCTTTTCTTTATTCGCAATGTCATACTCTACTTTAATCGATTATTTTGAAAATAGCCTCCTATGACGTAGCAACCCATGCAGACAACTCCAGAGTTTATAGTATTCGTTAGACATATGAATCACTCACAACAACATAGTTCAAACCAGTCCAAACTATGCATTCACAATCGTTGTAGCTTTGCTCCCGGTTACAAGTCGGAGAGCAAAAAAAAAAAAACCATTGGTAGCTAGCTGAAGAGCCCGAGAGACTATACCTACTCCAAAGGTATCTAAGAGGCTATACATGTCCTAAAGATTTGTGGTTCATGCTATATCCTACATGTATCTAATAGGCAATGCTTGTAACCCCTAAGGGTTACTAAAAAATTCTTCAACAAATCTGCGCACAAACAAGGTATACACACATCAAACAAAGCCCTAGACTATGTCCTTTATAGTAGAGTTCTTTATCATTCTTTGTGTTATTACCCCAGGTGCATTATTTTTTTTATTTCTCAGCATTAGTGAATTCTACATCATCAAATGTAAATTCAGTAACTACGTTCAAAATATAATCACAAATACATGCCTTAGTTCTATGGATAACTATTCATCACAAGGGCACATAATCAATTCATCATGTTACAACACTTACAATACCCCTTCGAAGGTATAAGTGTGACATCCTTAGAATAAATCATATTATGAGAACCCTGAAACTTTACTTTCTATTTTCAAAGTCGAGCATTCATTTTTACAACATATTACATGTGTCAAAACATCATTCTTATTTACCCAACAAGGCATATTCAAGATACAAGTCATCATCTTATGAAATTTACATAATACGATCTATTTTTGAAAATAAACATATAATATGTGTCACAAATCTATATGCATCTTACTGAAAATATCAGAAATATAGATTCTTAAGCATGCCATTAGTTGATCTATGCAAAACATGAATTTACTAGCATACTTATAACACCTGAAATCACATGACAAAATGCATATATGAACAAGCATGTATCATATTTATCTAGGAGTAATTTGTAAATGTCCACTTACCTCAGATCACCCAAACATCAAACTAAGAGACAATCTTAGTCTTCATGTAAATCCTAATATGAAATAAGCAAAAATCTCAATAATTACTAAAATGCCATTAACATTTCGTCTTGTGTAAATTTATTAAAATACCTCTAAGCCTCCTTGCCAAACTCTGATATCACATTCTCAGAGGTTGTCATCTTGCCTCTATGCTAATGGATCCTTCTTGAGAAGAGAAGTTTATGGGTCAAAAAATCACCTGAATCCAATATTAGAGTGAAAAGTTATGTCTAATTTACTAAATGAGCATAAAAAGGGCAAAACAATCTTTTCACCTTTTAACAACTCGGGATCTAGAAGTCAAGACTACCTTCCTAGTCTGATTCTCAAATTCTAGATCAGATCTGACTCTGGTCTAAATCTTAAATATCCAACCTTAAACAAGTATATATACAATTTGTTTGCTCTCCTTAACCAATCAAACTAAGTTGTCCTATTGGTAAGGAATGTTTCCAACCTCATTAGAGGTTAAAGGTTCAAACCCCAACTCCACCCTCGCATACCCTTTCTCTACTTTTTGACAAATTTTGAACTTATTGAACCTAGCCCAGACCCAACATAATCTGGACTCTATCCCAAAATGAACCCACCTAGTATTGAACTTAACCTAGACCCATCCTGGTCTGAGTTCAATTTGATCCTCACATTAACCTAACCCAAACTCAAGGTTTAATCCAAACTGAATCTTTTTGGTTCAGTTTCAAATCCATATCTAAATCCAACCTAATATGGATTTCAAACTACATAGAGATTCAATATCTGATTTCTTATACTGAATTCAGATCCAAATCTTTTCTAGTTTGGATATGTCATTGGACATACATCCAGTTTGATTTCCATAGTGGATCCAGATTCGGTACAACAAATTCAAACCCAGCTCATTCTAGGTTTGGTGCAAAGTGAAACCCACACTCAATCCAATTTGAGTTTGGGACCAAACTAGACCCAAACTTGATACATTCAGATTTGGTCCTACTGGATCAAAACCTAATCTGATTTGGGTTTGGGTCTAATTGGATCCAAACTCAATCTGTTCGATTTTGGGTTTGGTCCAATTGAATCCATCAAACCAGATCCAGTTCATGATAGGAAAATCGAGACAATCACCATCTTGGTTTTCTTCATACACACACACACACACGCACACACATATGTTATATATTTTATTATTAAAATTTTATTTTCATACTTGGTCCAAGTCTCATCGAGACCAAGCTAGTCTGGGTTCATGCCCACCTCACCCGATCTGATTCACACCCAGACTAGGGGTCTTTGGTTGACTCAGTCAAGTTAGAACCCAGACCGAGTCAGTCTAGGGCCTTTTTTTTTAAAAACCCGGGACAAAGAGTATTGTTCTTTGTCTCACACACCATTATTGACTTGACTCAGTTTGGGTCATCAGTCTCTATTGTAAACGAAGACAGGGAGTTTAACTCAGTCCCCTCTCTAGTGACCCAACTCGGTCTCGGTAGCGAGTCAGTCTGTTAACAACCTAAGACAGAGAGTTTTCTTGCCTCCTTTCTGACCCGACTCAGTTTGGCGTGCCCATACCGGGTCATTTTTTTTAAGTAAACAAAGATAGGGGCCTGTGGCCCCTCCCTCTTTCTTTGATACAATTTTCAGCCACAATGTCGTGGTTGTCGGTGGTTAAGACAGGGGCAACCCCCTGCCTTCCTCTTTTCATAAGGGTGGCATTGCTGGCAATGACAGTTGCCAGCGATGGAGATAGAGGGAGTCGTCGCCCTCTACTGCTCTTCTAGGAGAGTGGCAAGGACAGGGGTGGCTCCTCCTGTCTTCCGTCTCTCCCTCTCTTACTTCTGGTGGGCAACT
Source organism: Nuphar pumila (assembly GCF_984573655.1). Classification (NCBI taxonomy): domain Eukaryota; kingdom Viridiplantae; phylum Streptophyta; class Magnoliopsida; order Nymphaeales; family Nymphaeaceae; genus Nuphar; species Nuphar pumila. Next base: position 6,875,640 of record NC_143257.1, on the reverse strand, counting down.
GCCCACCCCACCCCTTGCCTCATAGGGGACGACAGAGACAGAGTCGAACCTCTGTCCCTTTGCTCCCTCACTTTTTGCCATGGTGGTGGTAGGGGCAGGGTCACCCTCGCACCCTCTCTTTTTTTACAAAACATAAAAAAAACAAATGGGAGAGGGGCTTACCTGTCGTCCGACGGTGATCAACACCTCTCTCTCGAGTTCTTCTTCTTCCTCCTTGTTTTTCCTCCCTCTCTTTCACCCAAAACAGAGGGGATGAAAGAGAGGACCCTAGTCTTTTATAGACTCATGTAAATGAGGGTTTCATCCCCCTATTAACTATGCATTAACAAGGGAGCTCTATTTCTTCCCCCACCACTTCGTAATTAAGTGGGAAGCAGAAGATCCCTCTTAATGGAGTCTCTTCCTCTCTCCCACTTTCCATATAAAGGGGAAAGTGGGGAGAGGAAGATATTTTCCCCTTCTACTGTGATCTAGTTGAGTTGGGTGGCTCGAGTCCACCTGACTTGGCTAAGTATGGATTTTACAATTCTACCGCTTTTAAAAGAAGATTTTTATCGAATCTTACATGGAAACATATGTGAGAACTATGCATGGATGTTAGCCTCACACTCTCAGATAGCTTCATTCTTATTATGATGCTTCCATTTAACCTGGATCATCGGGGTGACTTTTTTCCTTAAACTCCAAAATCTCGATTGGCTCTTTACGAATATTCAAGTCTTCTTGAATGTTCAATACTGATTTCACTGTATTCAATATATGTGAGGGATCTGATGCATATTTTCGTAACATGAATACATGAAACACATTGTGCATCCAAAACAACGATGAGGGTAATGGCAGTCTATAAGCAGTAGAGCCTACTATTTTTAAAATCTCAAAGGGTCCAATATACCTTGGACTCATACTTTCTCTCTTTTCAAACCTTATTACTTATTTGAAAGATGATACTTTTAAGAAAACATGATCACCTTGCTCAAACTCCAAACTCCAACTCTTGTCGCCTCTGATCTGCATAACTTTTTGACGACTCTAAAACGTTAGCAGTTTTTTATGAATAAATTTGACTTGTTCTTCCATATGTTATACTAATTCTGGTCCTAACAACTTCCTCTTGCCTACCTGATCCCAACACAGAGGTGTCCTACAATGTTTTCTATACAAAGCCTTATAGGGAGTCGTCCCAATACTAGCTTGAACATTGTTGTTGTATGCGAACTCCATAAATGCCAAAATCTCATGCCATGAATCGTGATACTCTAATTAATGCACAAACTCGCAACATATCCTTTAACATTTGGATGGTCTTCTTTGACTGTCCATCTGTCGGAGGATGAAAACTTGCGCTTATTTTTAACTATATCCTCATTGTCTCTTAAAAGCTTTGCCACAACTTGTAGGTAAATTTGGAATCTCTATCAGAGACAATAGAGTCTGACACTTTGTGCAATCTCACTATCTCTCTAATAAAGATATGATCTAATTATTCAAAAGAACAAGTTGTCTTACATGCGAGAAAATGTACATATTTTGTCAACCTATCGACGATCATTGAGATCACATATGTCTGCCTATTTCCACACTAGGGTGGGTAGTGGTTGCAATAGTCCTCTTGGTCTCTGATGTTCGATCTTTACTTATTGACACATGAGGCATCTGCTGACAAACTCAACATCCTTATTCATTTCATTCCATCAAAAGTTGTTCCTCAAATCCCTATACATCTTTGTACTGCCAGAGTGAACGGAGTATCTGGAATAATATGCCTCATCCAGTAGTAGTTTCCTAAGTTTTTTGTCCTTAGGAATGCATAACTGATTTTAAAATTTTAAAATTCCTTGATCATCGACCTTATAGTCTGAAACCTCAGCCTTAGATGTTGCTAATTTGATCTCTTCTAATTCTAGATCTAAGGGTTGCTTCTCCTCGATTTTGTCCCAAATTTTTGACCTTAAGATCATCTTTACAAAAATCAATCGACCTGGTAGGCATTGGACCTCTACTTTTTGTTCTTTGATGCTAACAAACAAGTTTGATATAGATAGTCTGATAATTACTTCTGACTTTCAACTAAGGGCATCAGCTACTACATTAGCCTTTCCTTGATGATATTTCAATTTAATATCATAGTCCTTCAGTAACTCAAGCCATAGCCTCTACTTCATATTTAACTTATTTTGGAAAAACATATATTTCAAACTCTGGTAGTCAGTGAATATCTCAAAGTGTTCTCTATACAAGTAGTTTCACCAAATCTTGAGTGTGAATACTATTGATGCCAACTTCAGGTCATAAGTTAGGTAATTCATCTCATGCACCTTTAGTTGTCGAGATGCATGTGCGATAACTCTTTCATATTGCATTAAGACGCTTACCAATCCCTTGTGCAATGCATCACTATAGATAAAGAATTCGCTAGTGCCTAAAGGTAGAACTAACACTGGTGTAATGGTTAATCATGTCTTGATTTCTTGGAAGCTTTGTTCACACTTCTCATTCTAATCAAACTTTACTTCCTTCTTTGTAAGTTTAGTCATTGGAGCTGTCAATATTGAGAATCCTTCCACAAACTGCCTATAATACCCTGCTAAACCCAAGAAACTTCATACTTTAGTGGCATTTTTGAGTCTAGACCAGTTGATTACTATTTCGATCTCAGCTGGGTCCACTATTACTCATTTTTTAATGATGATATGTCCTATAAATGAGACTTTATCTAGCTAGAATGCACATTTAGAGAACTTAGCATATAACTTATGTTTTCTAAGTATTTGCAATACTATTTTCAAATGCTTTGCATGTTGTTCCTTATTTATTGAATATATGAGAATATTATCTACAAATACCACTACAAACTTATCCAAATAAGGTTTAAACACCTGATTCATTAAATTCATGAATGTTGTTGGGGCATTTGTCAGACCAACGAGCATGACCAAGAATTCATAATGTCCATATTTTGAGCGAAAAACTGTCTTGGCCACATCCTCCTCCCCAATCTTCAACTGTTACTAAATATGGTTTTTTTGTCAGATGAACATGCACTGAACGTTCGAGGGTTTGTTCAACATTGCCCCTTCAATGTGTGTATATATATAAATGTTTCATATGCTTAAGTGTACCTAAATGTTATTACACTAGCAATTTCTTGCCACATTCCACCATCAAATTGGCTGCAACCATTAGGGTCACACCAACTAGCATTGCTGGTGCTACATGTTGGTTTCAGGCCAATCTAATGCTAGAATAGTTCACGTCAATTATTTTATGTTATACTAGGTCCATAGTTATCACAATTTTTTTTTAGTGAAGGACATTTATGAGTAGGGATGATAGTGGACCAGGGGAAAATTGGGCCCTACCCTACCTCGCCCCATTTGGACCAGGGATAGAGGACATGAAATGCGGATGGGGGCAGGAATGAAGGTTAAAATCAAAACCCATGTGGGGATGAACTTACGCTTTCACTCGCCCCACCCCACCCGATCCTCGATCCCCATTAGTAAAATAACTAAAATTCATTTAGGGATGACAGTGGACCGAGGAGAAACGAGGCCCCACCCGCTCCGTTTGGACTGGGGATGGAGGACATGAAACGGGGATGGAGGTTAAAATCAAAACCCGTGTAAGGATGAAGGTGGGGATAGAGGGCAGAATTTTGAGATGGGGCAAGGGTGGAGACCTTGTCCCCCGCCTACGCCCTGGTCCACTGCCATCCTTATTTATGAGACTAAACATTTTATGGACAATTAAGAGTTGTGATAAGATCGAATATAGGTGTAGGACATCACACCCTTTGAGGTGGCATGGACTTCTCCCGTTTTCAATACTGGCTGTAAAATGGTAGAGTACATAAGGCTGCCTAAACACACAAGTCTCTATATATATATATATATATAGGAAAATGGGAAGATACATGACCTGTACGAGATGTTTTTTTTTTTTTAATTGATATTTTTTCAAAATTTTAACCTTACTTATGTGTTCTACATGCTTGTTTTCATAGGAATTGAGTCTTGGATCATTTGATTCCAATGCGTGGATAGGTTTTTATAAGGTTACAAAATCAAAGGTCTACAACTTTTTAATACTTTCGAGGTTCCAAAAGCTTTTTTTTCATAAAAAATGCATGATCGAAGAGACGATTCCTATAAAAACAAGCATGTAGAACACATCCATAAATTCAGATTTTTGAAAAAAAAGTCCATCAGGTATGGGTCCGGCATGGATGAGTTTTTAGGGTTTTTTCATTTTATTTTTAAATTTGGATGGTACAAATGTGATCTATGTACTTGATTTTATAGGGATCAACTCTTGAAGGGATCAACAAATGGGTGGATTTTTAATGTTCAAAAAATCGACGGTCCAAATTCTTTGTAATTTTTTAAAGCTCAAAATATCATTTTTTCATAAAAAACACATGATCCAGGTATGAATTCCTCATAAATTGACCATGCCCAACACATTTATGGGGTCAGAACTGTGAAAAGAACACCGGAAGGGTAGAAAAACCCATTTAGAACGTTTCAATTTTGCACCTACCCATTTCTCTCTCTCTCTCTCTCTCTCCATATATATATATATATATATATATATATATATATATATATATATATATATATATATATATATATATATATATATATATATATATATATATATGGAGTAATATGCATCTTCTTCAAACACTTTAAGTGTTTGAAGATAGTTTGGATGACGCATCGCTGTTGATTGCGTGTGATCAAACAACGATGCCGCTGTCTTTTTTTCGTGCTCATTACTTTTAGCGGCAGTTCAAAAACGGCCACTAATTTTGTTTTTTTTTCAAGAACACGCAGCATTCTTCTGCGGGTTCAAACGAGTTTGAAGAAAAACCGATCCGAAGATTCGGGTTTTCCTATATATATATATATATGTGTGCACGAGAGAATCTAGTCATTGCTGCTTTAAGAAAAGCTGCTGGCACTAGATACAAATATAATTGGAATCTTACCTCAACCTCATCCACAAAACGTTGAGACTTATCAAAATAGTGACCCAACATATCGTAAGGGCCACTACTTTTTGTAGATATCAATTCCACACAAACGTGGAGCATATGAGCAGAGAATCGTGCCATCTCTTTTTCATAAAATATCACAATAGTAACCCCTTTGGACAAAGATGTTATTTTCAAGCAACCAATTATAAATTTTTAAACATATTATATTTTTTCTCACAGCAATCCGTAAAAAAGCTGTTACTCCACACGCGGTATGATGGTTCAAATGACGGTTCTAGCGTGCAGATTTTTGGCATCCAATAGTGGATTTGTAAAAAAAAAAATGAATAACAATGAACACTGCCCAAATATGGCCATGACAGAATCAATTAGTTCATTGAGACATTTCACCAAACAGTTGGTGAGCGACCCTAAACAGTCCACAAATAACGTGTTGGCTGTTCAATCCAACACGAGAAAGTTCGTGAAAACGCAGATCCCTGGCCAACACAAATCTCTATTTTATTTTTATTCACAAGTCAAATTCACAATCATCAAATTGAATACAATAACAGAATTCAACAAAAATCATATTTGACTTAAAAACAGGTCTAACGTCACTTCAAATGTAATACGAAATCTGTGAAGAAAACGTTCACCAGCCCTAAACAAAATCTAAATAAACATTCAAACACAAATCAATTTCAGATCTGGTCAAGAAAACAAAACCACCAAAAGTATTAAAAAAAATAAATTGGTAGATTTTTTACCTGTTGACATGATCTTCATTGTGTACTTCTGCAATAATACTAGAATGCAAAGGACAATCTAGAGTATGCAAAAGATTTTCTTTACACAAAATTCCATTGACAAGAGAATACTTATCAAATTTACCAAACATAACCTTAAACACATATGAATTATCAACAGGTAATTCTAGAAAAAAAGTAAAACACAATCTAAAAGTTAATAATTCAGAAGATTTGCTAATGTTTACTATATCAACCGAAAAGTCTAATTAGCAAAGGATGCTATGCTACTGAAATAAGAAATAGAGTAACGACTAAAAGAAACTAAATCATAGAAACTACAAACAGATATGAAAAACTCAACTTGCATTGATTAGAGACTAAATAGAAGTAATATGCAAACACTTCACATAAGGGTTCTTCAGTTTCCTGCCTAACTAGAAGTGGATAGGGTTCTAGAGAGTCCTAACACGATTTTCCTACCTTCATACTTGATTGGGTAGGCATTGGAATTACAGATCTATAAAACTACCATGGCCTACCTATAATAAAAATAACTCATATCCATTAATAAAAGATCACACCAAACTTGACCGAGGTATGTATTCATTACAAAAAAAATTTACTAAACATTGACTTGTGACCTTGACCTCTACACTCATTTTAAGCCATGACATTTGATATTTTTGGATTTCTAATTTCAACTTGGTGACAACTTTCCTAGAAATAATATTCTCATAACACCTTGAATCTATAACGAACCTACAAACTTTTTCATTTATAGTGCATGCATAGTTAAATATATTTGGGGGGCTTACCTAATGTAGGACCCTGTAAAACCTGTAAATTTTTAAGAGAAAATAAATAAAGGAATTGCTTTAATTAAAGTTAAAAATGTGTTTTTATTTTTTATTGTCAATTTTGTATGTTTTGTGTGCTTAATTTGACCTCCCTGACAAGGAATGGTAAAATGGGTATTTCAAAAATCATTATAAATAAAATAGTATTAAAATATTTGATTTAATTGTTTTAATGTATCACAAACTCATTTACGCATTTTTTAGGTGTTTTAAATATAATGGGGCATATTTTAAATAATCCTTGAAATAATTTCTGTAAAAAGGGTATTTTAGTCATAAGATTAATCTTGGAAAATATTTTAATTGAATGAAGTATTACCTTTAAAACCAAATAGTTTAATTTCTACTGTTATTTTATTTACTTTTCCCATTTCATTATAGAAATTCTTTAGTTTCATTTTTTCAAATAGTTTTTCATCTTCTTATATATATATATATATATATATATATATATATATATATATATATATATATATATATATATATATATATATATATATATATGTGTGTGTGTATATATATGTATATATATATATATATATATTTAGTTCATCGGGTTGGGCCCGAACCGGGTCCGATCAGGACCCGATGACCCTTGATAAAACCTTAACGCAAAACCCCATGCCCATCTTGTTTCATTTCCTCCCCTCGCACGCAGCTGCCCGAGTCTTCTTCTTCTCCTTTTTCCTCCCCCATCCGCAGGTTGCTGGAGCCCCACCATCGCCGACCTCCGCCTCCTCCTGCTTCCTTCCCCTTTCGAACACCGGTCGGAGCTACGTCTTCGCTGACCCCCGCCGATCGACTCTCTTCTTCCCTCTTTTCTCCAGCTCCCCTGTGGCACCACTGTCACAACCTTCTCCTCCTCTTCCTTTTTTCCCTTTTTTCTTCTTCCCCTCTTTCTTTTCCCCTAGTTTGGACGCTGTCTGGGAGTTTCTGCGCTACCGTTGCAATCCACCGTCGTCGGGAACCACAAGATCGTCGCCCGCCATTCTTCTCCTCCTTTCTTCATCAAAGTTCCACCGGATTCCATCTAGCCAAAGCCGTTTCCCAGAAATCCAGTAAAACCCCATTTACCTCCCATAAAATGAAATATCGTATACCATTTTTTTTTTGTTTCTACCTTGCTTCTTTTATTTTTCTTTATTTTTCTGAAATCACAGTCTTGAATTTTATGGTAAGTTAGTCTTAAAATTTTGCTTGATGTTCCAGAAATTGGGTTTTTCTATGATTTATCAATCGAGGTGATTCGCATTTCGGTTGGGACATAAACCAGATTGAGTGTCAAGTTAAAATCGTTTAGGGATTTATTGTTTTACTGAAAAGAATACACATGTATTTTTTTTTAGTTCAACCAAGGATTGTGCATTGTTTACGTATTTTTCTAGCTGGATTTAGTTTTATTGTTATCTTGATTTATGTGCCTGATTTCCAACATTAGGAATCGCACAAAGCTGTTGTTGCATGACAGCAGGTGTCCCCTATACTTGCTAGTATTCTTTCCATGTATATTCCATGTTTTGGTTTCGTTTCGCAAGAAAATATAAATCTTTTCCTTGACATAGAGTACATTGATGTTTGTGTCATCACTAGGGTGATGATCGGGGTAGCATGCAACCCGTAGAGTTGCACCACACGGCTGTCCAATCTGATTTAGACTTGTCAAGTTATTTCTTTTCAATTTTTCACAAATCGGGTTACCGAATGTCGTGTGGATTTTTATCGCTCGTACGCAAAAGAGTATTTAGATAAAAGTTATTGGTGTTTGTGCAATACTGTAGCACTCTCTTGTTGCGAGAGGGACGAGTAGATTGCATTGTGTGGTTATTGCACTGGACCTTCAGGATCTCGAGTTTCATTTTACTTTTCATCGTATAAAAAAGGTAGTATTCCTAAACTAAAATTTTAGAATGTTATACATTTTGTTTGATAGAATCTAAAAGTTAGTTAATATGCACACCGAGTTCGTAGCATAGCCACATTGCTAACAAATATTAGAAATGTATTTTATTGTCTGTATAGTTGTGCATTGCAGGTGCGTAGCTGAGCTAATTGTGTGATGCTTAGTGCTAAGTATCGCATGCGGCTAAAAATATCATGCAAAAAGAAATAAAAAAAAATACAAATACAAAAACATGCAAATCGGGTAACTATCCGTGGTAAGTAAGTGGTGCAAGCACACCACAGGTTAATTACTTCCTTGAATGCAAAACTCTCCTGCTCACACACTCACTTAATTGTGGATATCTAGGATTGTTGACAATTATAGTTCAGAGACCATGCTGGACATGGTTGTAGTTAGCAGGATATTGGAGTGTGTTTGTTGAAGGTACATGCTTGATATTATTGTAAAATGAATGATTGACTATATTGCATTGTTTGAATTGACTGCATTAAATGCTTGCATGACATTAATTTTTAATGAGCTTGCCATGCATGTGAAATTTGTATCATGAAGACATGCCTAAAATGAATGTATCATGCTTGTAATGATGATTACATTTTCTGTATATCCTGTTAATGTATGCAAGTATGATGTAATGTGTTTTACTCATAAAAAAATAAAATTATCTATGCATGCATAATAGCTCATGTGGGACACATCTTATGTTAAGCATGTTAAGATTAAATCATGAATTAAATCATGTTAGAATTGAATCATGCATTTGAGTTGAATCATGCCATGATAGGGTCATGCATGAAAGTGAATACAAATTTTTATGAACATGCATGAGAGCATGCAAATTTGAATTATGCAAGTAGCATAGATTTTTATATCATGCATGAGAGCATGTAAATTTGAATTATGCAAGTGGCGTAGGTTTTTATATCATACATTAGAGCATATAAATTTGAATTATGCAAGTGACATAGATTTTTATATCATGCATGAGAGCATGTAAATTTGAGTTATGCAAGTGGCATAGACTTGTGAATTCATGCATGAGGGTATGAAAATGTTATCTTTTGAGAATATAATGTTTGACTTTGACCTATGACTTAATAATAAAGATAACTCTGGACCATGGGTCCATTTGAGGCGCTAGTAAGACTGGGCTCTCTGAGATGGCATTCTGATCTCATGTCCTCCCGAGAGAGGGAAGAAAAGTAAGGCGCTTCTTATCCCCGTCCCACGGAGGTTAGGGGATGGGTCTACCAATTAGTCTTAGGTGGTAGTACCACAACTCTGCAGAGTTAGGGATGCATGCCTAATTTTTTATCGATGATTTTGGTTTGACGTACGTCAAGACCTGAGACTATGAGTTCGTTCTCTCAACTATTGCACTGAAGGGTTGAATCACTCAGAAAATAACCAGTTAAGCCATAGGAGGGTGATAAAAAATATATAGAATAATGAATACTCCTATGGTTGTTTTTGGATATTTATACCATCTTTTGTACCAAATGGGTTTGAATAATAAGAGAAACAATTAATTAGATTTTTAAGATAACTGCTTCCATATGCATAATCATATATTGTGAATATGTAGAGACTTTTAAGTTTACATGATTATTGCATATGAATTTTGTTACATGTGAATGAAAAAGATATGTTTATGCTTGATCATATGATTTGACCTATTGTTATAAGTCAAAGGCTTGATTGATGCATGTGAGGTACTTGTGTGTGTGAGTTACACGAAAAGGGTCAAGATAGGACATGTTTCATTATGATATATGAATTGCAAAGTGCATAAATATTCTGATAAATGACATGTGAATATGTATTTGAAATCATGCATGCCTTAGTCATAAGTTGGACATGATCATGTTCTTTTTAGCATAAAGAAAGTGAATGATAGCATTACATGATATATTATACTTTTACTTCACTTTGGAGTATGCTATAAACTGTTAGTTTCATTCATTTATACAAATGATTATCATGTATATGAATGAATATGAAATTGAATGCCATGAATTAAAATAAGAATGGATTTGAGTTCTCATGCATACAAGGGATGCAATTATGAATGTCATGAAATGAATGATGGTTTATGTGATTGAATATCATGTTCTTATTATGATGTGGATTCCCTTAACTCTCATTTCTAAAATAATGAGAATTACAGTTGATTGCATCATTTCAACTTGAATTGCACTCTTCAAGTTTAGTTTTGGTTTTCTACGGGCAGCAAGTTACTACGTGACTGAAGACTCCACTCTTACTTGGTACGATTCCTGGAGGGATCATGCAAAAGTTTGAGTTGGTTAAAAATGTGTAAAATTTACTTTTTGTCTGAATCCTTACATTTAAAGAAGTGTAATATTTTGGAATGAGAACATTTTTAAATTCTGTCATTTCAATCCTATTATGTTCTTGCATATGGTTTAGAACTTAAATTTTTTTTTACGTAACTCTTCAATTACTTTAAATCTTGATACATTTTGTCTTTCACATTTTCTTTTTTCACATGTGAGAATCTCTTAGAATAATAGTCTTAATCAAGTTGTGTCTATAGATGATTTCATACTAGATCTGATACTGGGAGGCTAATATACATTCACATTTGCGCTCAGGTGGGCCGTGTAGTATTTGAAATGGTTGGATAATGGTCATAGATGAACTTATTCGTATATTACTTTTGGGAACCATGTGAATTGTTTATATAAATAAAAAGTTTTACATTTTTCTCAAAATTTGGGGTTTGGTAAAGTTTTAAAAAAGTTGGATTTTTGAGGGACATTACAACCTTGTGTAGGTTGGCTAGGATGGGTGGATTTGCTAGACTGTGTAAGAGGTGCATTGCTAGAAACCTTAGCCATCGGGACTGTTCTACTGGCAGACCTTCTCTACAGGGACTTTTCCTAATGCTTGGCACATTGGAGTGCCTCAGGGATGATCCGACAATCAATAATGTTTAACATATCTTGGATGTGAAAATTTAGACCGCCAATGCATTTTGAAACTAACTATTCTTCATCTTCAATGAGGTTGTTGCAAGCTACGAGTTCACAAAACTTATTAGTGTATTGGTCTACACTCCGCATACCCTGCTTGAGATTTTTATATCTCTGGTACAACTCACAATGATAATTGTGGGAAAGAAACTGAATGCAAAGCTTACACTCCATACGTGGCCACTGCTTGATAGAAGCCTTCCCTTGATTCTGCCTCATCTGGCGCCACCTAGCCACCCACTTGAGGTGAATGGCGACTAGACCAACTTGTTTATGGTCTGTGACTTTCTTGAAGTCTATGATCTCATTTACTTGGTTCAACCAGTTGATGAATTCTTCTAGGCTATATATCCTCAAAAATTAAAAAAATTAAAATTTAATTTCTGCAACGTAGTTCTTATGATGAATAAGGCTATGTAGCCTTCGAGATGAGGTCAGTGAACTAGATGAGCAATGACCATCATTCTCTTTATTAGGCCTATCTGGAGGGGTGATGAAGGATAATTAGATGATGTCACCTTATGAACAAGATAAGCTACCAGAGAGTGGTTTGTTGACCCACAATGAGAATATATTTAAACCTTTTGTTCGTATATAATCTCTTGCATGAAGGTTCTCTGATTTAGAATGGAGATTTCAATTTGTGGCTTTGACACAAAATTCAGTGAGACAACCACATAGATTCTCACGAAGGCGTATCAATCCATAGCTTAGTTATACTCGTCAATGTCAAGAAGATGACCCTACAGGATGGATGCAATACCTTCAAACAAGTCTCTTGTCCAACATTCGGTTGAGAGTCAGATCCACAAGGCGATTCGACTGGTTGCTTGAAGCTTAAGCCCCATGTTTGGAACCATTGGTGTGCCACCAAGGTTTTACCAATAATTTACCATAGACTGCCATACAATACATGAGACATGTGCACTACGCTGCTCAAATATATCATGAAGAGCCATGATAAGTTGTAGACACCCAAAATTTTTGAAGAAATAACAAGCCCTCTTGCTTGGGAAAGAGAATCCTTTCAAAAAGGAACCAAAAAGCCCCCATTTCATATGGAACAAACCCAGTTTGTTGTCTCACCATGGGATGAAAATCCAGTTTGTCGTCCCACTACCATACAACAACCCTCTTTAGCCAAATGGATAAACCTCTTAGAAGAGGTTTGTACTAGTTGGACTCAACCTCCTCTGCATTTTGTGTGTGACTCTTCTTGGATGAGTCTTATCCTCTATAAGGATAAGAACATATCTATTTGGATTGGATTAAAAAGTTAGAAAACCTTAGATTCATATCCCATGCAAAATTTTTATAAATAAGAGGTAGCCCTCTACAGTTTGGGACATCTAAAAATTCTCTATGAGAGGCATCATGCCTCTCACAACTGATCATGCATTTATTTTAGCATTTAAATCATTTAATTCATGCATGATCCAATATGAAATCACATTAAAATCTCAGGTTTATTGTTAGTTTCAAGAAATCGTGTGAAAAAGATAAATATTGGAAAAAGCATGAATTATAAGTTTTATTTTGCGAATTAGTTTTTTTAGAAGTTAGTCACTTGTATTTCTTTTAGTAGTTTAGTTTTTTAAGTAAATTAGGTTAAAAAAAAACAAATAATCACATTCATATTTCTTAGAGTTTTTAGTAGTTTAGTAAAGAGCTTTAGAGCATTCTTTTTAGCAAGCCCCTTTTTGGAATTTATGAGATTTAAAGAAGGTGTTTTTGAAAATAACAAAAATTATCCTAAAACCCTCTTTAAATTCTCACGAATTGGGAAGAGGGGGCTGTCCTCCATTGCTCAAACTTAGCCCCTTTTCTCTCAGCCCCTCTCCACCGGTTGCTTCTTCCCCCTTATTTCTTCCTCCTCTTCTCTCAATCCTTCTCTCGTCGATGGATTTCTCCTCAACGGGCGACGCAACGGCAAAGGAGCGACCACCTTCTTTCCCCAACCAAATCCGTAAGTACCTTTTCTCTTTCCCTCTTCTCTACTTCTTTTATCTTATCCCTCTTCTTCGCTTCTCCTTTCATTGCACAAATCTTGTTTTCTGAAATATGTTTCTTTTGATCTTGTTGTAATTCACGCATATTCTTGCATCAATCATGATATTTCATCTTTATATTTGTTCTGTATTTACCCTGATGTCTTCATTTTATCATTTTTTTTGTTTCATTTGATATTCTTTGCATTGCATAACTCGTTGCATTCATCCAGCCTATACACTCGTTTCTTTGTTTTCAGCATTGCATCAACTTCATCGCAGTCGTTCCATGCATTTTTTTTCATTCTACAACATCTGCATTAGCATTTCAACACTGCATCTTCTTCATTATTTGATCTGTGAGCAATCAAAGATCCGATCGACTGTGAAATCTAGAATATAATTTGGTTCATTGTGGATTCATTTCTATTCACCGTGAAATTCGATGAGTTCACACTGAAATCATCTGCTGAGTGCTCTGCTCATCTTTGTTGTGAAACCTATTCTAAATCGGCCGTGGATACCTCTTCTTCATAGTGAAATCGACTAAGTAATTCACGACTGAGCATTTGCCTTGAATTTCTTTACATTTCACAGCACATCACCGATGACATTTCCGACTAAACCTTGTTCCTGTGAATTTCTTTACATTTCTTGTTGAGCATCACCGGTTGTGAACTTCATGGCAGTTCACCATGAGGTTGGGTGTCTCATCCTCTGTCGTGAAATCCTTTTGCTGTGAAATCCTCTTGATGTGAAATCTATTTGCCGTGAAATCCTTTTGCTGTGAAATTACCATTTTATGGCACACCTAATGTCCACAACAGCTTGTTTCTCTACATCTATTTCACAACACCTACTGTTCACGACAGTTTGTGATTTTCATGCCTAAATTCACCTCTTCACAGCATCTTCACAACACTCCATCTACACTTCACGACAACCACTTCATTGTGGCACTTCACTTCTTTACTTTACTATTCACGACAGTATTCATTTAGATTTTCACAACATTGCATTTCAAGTATTTTCATTTTAAGCAGTTTAGGCATTTTAGGTATTTCTGATTTTTACATTTTGCATCTCTTTTATTCATGCATATTTTTGTGTATTTTACATTTTTTTAGCATAGTGTTCGTTGTTCGTCTTTCGCTACTTGTGTGTTTGTGTTTTGCAAGATAGTGCAGAGTGAAGGCAAGCGAGCGAGACACGTGGTGGCATGCATTCGACACGTGACACGAGGCATGAGCATAGAAGACATTTTTAATTCTTCTTTTTAGATTAGGAATTTGATTTTCATTTAATCTTTGGTTTGTAATAAAACCAATTTAAACCCTCTGCGTAGGGTAATATTGATGTAATAGTTAAGAAGTTTATTTTCTCACACTTTTCTATTTTTGGCAATAAAGCATAGTTTAGTTGCGTGTTTGAATACAAGTATCCCCCATTCCTTGAGATCGACCCGGACTCCACCACTTGTACGAGCCAGTTTTTATTTTTGGTGTTTGACTTTCACATTGATTTTTTATTTAAAAATTATTTCTAAAATTGATTTCACAAAGTTGACATCAAATTTTAGCACCATTGTGGGGAAACGACGAAATACAAGTATTCACTTTATTGCCTTGTATTTGCTCTCGTATTTTAGGTTGTTAGTTACTTTCAGTTTATTAATTAGGATTATTTAGTTTACTTTTCGTACTTAGGATTAGAACTACGTGTTTGCACAATGTAGAGACCAATTTGCTTTTTCTGCACAACCCACCTATTAGGATACCCTTGAAGGTGACTACGCACGATTGGTACCATGCTCATAGTTTGTTTTTCGCAAATTCCCTATTGAGTGCAAGTGTGTGGTGTTTTATTTATTTTGAGCTTTTCATTATTGCTTTTTATTTTACTCGCTTTGTGGTTTACGCGGTTTGGTCATTTAGTGCATTAGTTAGGTAGAAAAACCAAATTTAGGACATTTGCCACACTGGTCTACTCCGTTGGTGCATGCAAGGGTCACGATCGCTCATCCCCAAGCTTGTTGAGACTATTGAGGACCCTGAGTCTCTCGTTAGGAGAGCCCCTCATCTCATCACCATGGCCGACGACCAACCTTTGATTCATCATCTTAGGGAGTATTTCATGCCAAATCAATACACTCTCGCCTCCTGCATCACGAGACCTGATGTAGGAGCGAACCAGTTTGAGATAAAGGCCAACATCATTCAAATGTTTTCATCGTTTTATGGCCTTAGCAATGAAGACTCATACTGTCATCTCGGCGGATTCATTGATATCTGCCCTACAGTGCGAATCAATAACTTTATAGATGACGCGTTGAGGTTAACATTGTTTTCGTTCTTCCTCAAGGACAAAGCCAAGCACTGGCTAAAAGCCCTTGATATAATTCAGATTACCACTTGGGAAGGAATGCATCGCAAGTTTCTCAAAAATTACTTCCCAATAGGTAAGATGAATCTATTTCGTAAAGTCATAACTAGTTTTTCTGAGATTGAGGGAGAATAATTTTACGAGACTTGGAAGAGGATGAAAGATCTTCTCCGCAAGTGCCCCCACCACCAGGTGCCCCGTTGGCAACTGGTGCAATATTTTTATGATGGTCTGACCGAGAAGGATAGGCAAATGGTTGATTCTTTGTGTGGGGGCACATTAATGCTCAAGAGTGAGGATGAGACATGGTCTTTATTTGTAACTTTGAGTGAAAATGTCATGCATCATGCCTTGTCTTCACGGCTCGATAGGACCACATCTGTGTCTAGTGGTCTTAGAAAAGTTGGGATTTTCGAAGTAGGGTTTGAGTGTGATTTGCATACCAAAGTTGATCAGTTGACTAGAAAGTTAGATTAATTCCTAGCCAATTTCTCTTTGAAAAGTCTAGTAGGAAAAAGTGTGTGAGCTATGCGCTAACCCTGCACACTTTGTTTTTGAGTGTTCGGCAGCTTCACTATATCATGAATTCGTTAAGGAGCAGGTGAACGCTGCCCAAGGTTTCACTAGACCCGTGCACGATCCATTTGCACCCGCATATAACCCGGGATGGCAAAACCACCCCAATTTTGAACCACCCCATCAGCCCTCCCAAACACATCATAGACAAAGTAACTTTTCACAAGGTTACTCGTATCCCATATTTTCACAGGTCCACCCCCAGTTTAGTTTGCCTTCTCTTTAGGAGCCCACATCGAGCACATCGTTTCAAGAAAAGATGTTAGAGGCCTTTTCTGATATTAAGGTCACTCTTTGTTCCCACACACAGTCAATAGCCAAGCTAGAGACTCAAATGGGACAGTTGGCTGAGGCCTTCAGCAGGCACAACGAGAGGAGCCTACCTAGTTCGACTGTTGTCAACCCAAAGGGAAAGGATCCCATATCATTTGGCTTGCATCCCTCGGTTTCTCACCATGAGCAAGTCAAATATATTATATCTCTTCAGAGTGAGAAGGCATGTCACCCCATTTAGGAATCGACTAATGAGCCCATTGGCATACCTACTGACCAGTCGATCTCCTCCACCAGGCCCCAGGAGAAGGGGCAGGACCCACAACTTGAGATTTCATCATATATTTCTCGAGCCCCAGTTCCCAAGGCCTTAGGGCAACCGATTGCTTATAGCAAGCAAGAGGCGTACATTCACAAGATGCTTGACCTAGTCAAGTAGGATCATATTCATCCCTTGCTTGATGTTGCATATATTGATAGTCGATCGGTCCTTGACTCTTCTTTCGAAAGTAGTCTCCAAGAGGAGACTAACCTTCTGTCATCCAGTGTTGAGAGTCATGATATCACTTTTAGGGGTAGACTGAGTGAAAACACAGTGCGCAGTGTCACAGATGACACTCTTTTTCTCAGAGAACCCGATTGAGCATGACTTCATGTCCATTAATCTCATGGACGATGAAAGGTTTTTCAGAGATCCGTCTGGTTGGAGATGTAAAACTTAGCACTTTATGGGAGGCAGTTCATATGTTGTATATTATTAGATTGCCTTTAGGATTTGTAGATTTGTTTAGGTTGTATTTCTTTTCTTTTCTTTTCTTTTCTTTTCATTCATGAGTTACATGCCATGTCATGTGCGTATTACATTCTGTGTGTAGTCATAGGATGTGCATTCATATGTCATATCAGGTTGATTCTACTCTTTTTTTTCATTTATTTGCTTCTCATGTGCATTCACTTAGTTTCATACAAGTGTGGGGAGTGCCACTAGGACAGTGTCATTCAAGTACGGGAGAGGGTGTAGTTGCACACCCTGATATTTTTGTTTATGTTCTTGCATATGTTTACACATCTCTCATGAAAAGTAGGTATTTAAAGAAGGAGTTTGAACTTATATGAATGTTATTCAAAATCTAATATTTTTAGAGGATTTTTTAAGCCCCACGATTTTTTTTTTCTGACATGAATCTAGAAATTATGGTTGTTTTATGTGGATTTCAAAGAAATGATGATAGATACATGTTAGAGTTTATTTTGAATCACAAATATGACTATGCACAGTGTTATTTTTGAAAAACTAAGCAAATGAACAAAAGCGCAAAAATGAGCTCAAAAGTGTAAAAGAGCATGCGTTAGGTTGTTTGGATATATTTCATAATCCGTAGTAGTTGGGCTCAGACGCAAGTTGAAGCGTTTGAGTTTCATTCTGAAAAGGAGAGTGGAAGTCTTTGTGATTCCTAGTAGCTGGGAGTAGACACAAGTTGAAGTGTTTGAGTCTCATGTCGAAAAGGTGAACAAAGGGAGTCACTTTTGTGTCCTAGTTAATATCTTTGGCCTATATTGATCTTATAAGTATAAAAGATATTAGCATTGCACAGGGCATAAAAGCAGACCATACGCAAGCCATAAAATAAAAAAGAGTGCAAAAAGTGTCAAAAATTAAAAATCAAGAAAAAGAAAAGAGCTTAAAAAGAAAAAAGTTCACTGCTTAGAGGTATGATTGAGAAAACCTCTGCAAAAAATATGTGAGTGAAGATAAGTAAATAATAACATGTATTTATTTGATTTTTCAAGAATAAAACATAAATAATTATGATATTTAGAAAAGTGAAAGAAATCTTTTTATTCTGTGGTGGTATATAAAAGACTCTAATTATGTTTTAATTATGTAATAACAGAAAATATTTGTGAAAACAAAATCTTTAATTACCTACTACTTATGAAGTTGAGTATTTTATACATACATGACATAACTGTTTGTGGGTAGCATCACTGCAAACCCTCACGAGACTTTACTCGCCCACTGGGGTAACCCAGGGATTGAAAGGGTTTGTTGCATGTGCTAAATGAAACTGTAATTCCTACGAAAGTAAGTTAGTTAGAGTTGTTGTTGATTCTTGCATTTTTGCTTCAGTTTGCTCGAGAATTAGAAAATGATAAGCATTGGGGTATTTGATCATGCATTTATTTTAGAATTTAAATAATTTAATTCATGTATGATCCAATAAGAAATCGTATTAAAATCTCACATTTATCGTTAGTTTCGAGAAATCATGCAAAAAAGATAAATATTGGAAAAAGCATGAATTATAAGTTTTATTTTGCAAATTAGTTTTTTTAGAAGTTAGTCACTTGTATTTCTTTTAGTAGTTTAGATTTTTAAGTTGATTAGGTTCAAAAAAAATAAATAATCACATTCATATTTCTTAGAGTTTTTAGTAGTTTAGTAAAAAGCTTTAGAGAAAGCATTCTTTTTAGCAAGCCCCTTTTTGGAATTTATGAGAATTAAAGAAGGTGTTTTTTAAAACAACAAAAATCAACCTAAAACCTTCTTTAAATTCTCACGAATTGGGAAGAGGGGGCTGTCCTCCATTGCTCAAACTTAGCCCCTCTTCTTTCAACCCCTCTCCACCGGTTGCTTCTTCCCCCTTCTTTCTTCCTCCTCTTCTCTCAATCCTTCTCTCGCCGATGGATTTCTCCTCAACGGGCGACACAACGACAAAGGAGCAGCCACCTTCTTTCCCTAATCAAATTTGTAAGTACCTTCTCTCTTTCCCTCTTCTTTACTTCTTTTCTCTTCTCCCTCTTCTTCTCTTCCCCTTTCATTGCACGAATCTTGTTTTCTGAAATCTGTTTCTTTTGATCTTGCTATAATTCACGCATATTCTTGCATCAATCGTGATATTTCATCTTTACATTTGTTCTATATTTACCTTGATGTCTTCATTTCATCATTTTTTTGTTTCATTTGATATTCTTTGCATTGCATAACTCATTGCATTCATCCTGCCTATACACTCGTTTCTTTGTTTTCAACATTGCATCATCTTCATCGCAGTCGTTCCATGCATTTCTTTCATTCTACAACATCTGCATTAGCATTTCAACATTGCATCTTCTTCATTATCTGATCTGCGAGCAATCAGAGATCCGATCGATTGTGAAATCTAGAATATAATCTGGTTCATTATGGATTCATTTCTATTCACCATGAAATCCGATGAGTTCACGGTGAAATCATTTGCTGAGTGCTCTGCTCATATTTGTCGTGAAACCTATTCTGAATTGGCCGTGGATACCTCGTCTTCACAGTGAAATCGACTGAGCAATTCATGCCTGAGCACATTGCCCTGAATTTCTTTACATTTCACAGCACATCATCGACGACATTTCTGACTAAACCTTGTTCCTGTGAATTTCTTTACATTTCTTGTTGAGCATCACCGGTTGTGAACTTCATGGCAGTTCACCATGAGGTTGAGTGTCTCATCCTCTGTCGTGAAATCCTTTTGCTGTGAAATCCTCTTGATGTGAAATCTATTTGCCGTGAAATCCTTTTGCTGTGAAGTTACCATTTTATGGCACACCTAATGTCCACAACAGCTTGTTTCTCTGCATCTATTTCACAACACCTACTGTTCACGACAGTTTGTGATTTTCATGCCTAAATTCACCTCTTCACAGCATCTTCACAACACTCCATCTACACTTCACGACAACCACTTCACTGTGGCACTTCACTTCTTTACTTTACTATTCACGGCAGTATTCATTTAGATTTGCACAACATTGCATTTTAAGTATTTTCATTTTAAGCAGTTTAGGCATTTTAGGTATTTCTGATTTTTACATTTTGCATCTCTTTTATTCATGCATATTTTTGTGTATTTTACATTTTTTTAGCATAGTGTTCGTTGTTCGTCTTTTGTTGCTTGTGTGTTTGTGTTTTGCAGGATAGTGCGGAGTGAAGGCAAGTGAGCGAGACGCGTGGTGGCGTGCATCCGACATGCGACACGAGGCATGAGCACAAAAGACATTTTTAATTCTTCTTTTTAGATTAGGAATTTGATTTTTATTTAATCTTAGGTTTGTAATAAAACCAGTTTAAACCCTCTGCGTAGGGTAATATTGATGTAATAGTTAAGAACTTTATTTTCTCGTACTTTTTTATTTTTAACAATAAAGCATAGTTTAGTTGCATGTTTGAATACAAGTATCTCCCATTCCCTAAGATCGGCCCAGACTCCACCACTCGTGCAAACCGGTTTTTATTTTTGGTGTCTGGCTTTCACATTGAATTTCCATTTAAAAATCATTTCTAAAATCGATTTCACAAAACTGACATCAACAGCCCTTAAGAAGAGGATGGTGGTTGCAGGAGATTGTAGCCACTCTTCTCAAGAGCGAATTTGTGCAAAGCACCAACATATTTCTAGTTATTTTGAATGGAACAAATGGCCAACCAAAGTTTATAGCCAATGTGAACAAACATGTTTCCTTGACCATATTGATTGGGTCAAATGGAGCTAATTAGAACAAATATGCATTCGTCAATGAAAAAAAAAGAATTAGTGAGAATGTATTGATATAGTTCTAAATTGATACCAATAAATCTTCAGCTATAATGGCACAAACAAGTATATTTTCATTGTTGAACAAGGTAGGTTGTAATAAACATATGAAGTCCTTCCTTATTCTAAGGGATATTCTTTTAAAAATGAATGATTCCCATGAAATTATTTTATTGAAATGGGGGAGAAGGAGGCCCTTGTGCACTGCTTTATAAAGATGTCACATGCGCCTTTCCATGACTAGTAAGAATAAGGTGACATGGGGTCACCTTGTCGGGTTCCATGGCTCCCAAGAATTGTTTGCTAGCCTCTCCGCTAATCACAACCCCAAAAGAAGGGGTGCATACACATCTCATAACTTTCTCAATCCACCCACTATCAAAGCTAACAAATTGAAGAGTGTCTTCTAAGTAATCTCAGTTTATTTTGTCATAGGCTTTAGCGAGATCTGTTTTGAAAATAACACCCCTCTTATTAATCACCATCATCAAGTCCACCATTTCATGCACCAATAGGAACCTTTCTTGTATACTTCTCCCTTGTAAGAATGCTTGTTGGTTGGTCGAGGTTGATGATATGTTCTAATATCCTCCTCTTTATGTTCACCATAATTTTGGCAATAGATGAAATTGCATAATCTGATTGTCCAAAATTGATTGAGCTTGTTTGCATCTCCAACCTTAGGAGTCAGCGGTACATTGGTACAATTCACCCTTATCAATAGATTTCGTGTCTAAAAGAAATTCATGATTGCTTTTGTGAGATCCCTTCACACGATATGCCAAAATTTTTGGAAAAAGAAACCCGAGAATCCATTGGGGCCTGAGGTGCTAGTATGTTAAAGTTTAAACTTTCTCTAAGGTAACCTCCTTCCTTAGCGGATTGTTCTTCTCTTCAGATGAGCTTGGATCTCTATCCACTAAGAATAACCAGGATTCCTTTACCTCTATAAGGAACAATGACAATCCCTTTGCTGGCTCACCATCCTTCACCACCTACCTTTGTCTCATGGGCACAAGCAGTGGGTGAGGGGAGGAAAGTGGCTTTATACCTTGTGAAATCCTTCAAAGTGAGTGCTAACAACCGAAAGCCAAAGATCCAAATACTGAGAGAAGATATAAACAACTTCTAGAACCTTTGAGATGGATGATCATAGCAAGTTTTCTTGACAGTTCAAGGGTATTTTCATAGGTATAGCAGACTCCATTGGGGGCGATTTTGTGGGTGTTGATGCTTATACCAAAACCAAAGAGAGAGCTTGCACGCGTGAAGATCAAGGTTCCCCTTGAAATTGTCTCCTCTCTGGAAGTGGAATCATGCCTTACCTACCTAAAAGAAATCATTTACGAGAATAGCATACGCTATTGCGCTCTCTTCAGCTCCATCTCTCACTCTTTTGATCATTGTGGGGCTTGCCTGGGGAACCCAATGAAGACTGAAGAGTATGTGAACCAAGGTTGGACACTCATCAAGGTTTCTCGTTAGAATCAAAATTGAAACCAGAATTTGTCTTCCCTCCTCCTCGTAATCATTTTGAGGCCCTCCAAACATAAGGAGTCCATGACTCCACAACTATCACTCTTCGAAAGGGACAAGGGAAGCACATATTTAGATCAGCTACTAGATGGGAAAACTTCAACCAGAAAATGCCCCCCATGCCTCTCTCTCCTCGTTAGGAAGAAGCTCAGGCTTCTCTTAGAGACAAAGATCACAGAAGATCGACTATCTGAAATTGAGAAGGATTTTTTGGGGTTTGGCATGTTTGGAAACTTTGAAGCAATCAAAAATAGTATATGATTATTTGTCTTTTAAACTGAAACATGGTATCTATGGAAGTTCTCTTTTTGTACCAGCTAGTTTTTGTTTGTCATAGTGGAGCAAAATGATTATTTGATTGTGGCTACCAGCATCTACCCGTAACAAAGCCTCAAAGCAAGGAGAGTTATTATGGCAGCATTTAATTCACCACCCTAAAGAAGTTCAATGGTTAGTCTCTTGTGACCGGAACACCACTTGTTCTCTAAGGGTATGTTTGATAGCTCGTTCTGTGTGTTTCACGGGACAAAAAATATATAACACGGTGGACGATGTTCCACGTGTCCATCAACCTTTGTTATTTTTGTTCCACCCTCCCCTGTTACAAAAGTAACAGGGACAAGAGAACTAAGTATCCTCGATGAGCGTGCCTCTCTTGCCCGACACTCTCTCTCCCTGTGAGGCTCTCTTTTGTACCCAGTCAGGACCTCATTTTTTAATCCTTCCCCCTCTCCCTCTCCCTCTCCCTCTCCCTCTCCTTCCCCATAATGAGCGAATTGTTGTCGTCTTTGTCTCCCTCGTCGTCCTCACCACTAGTGCCTAGCTCTCCTTCCTCTTCTTCCACAACGGCAATCAGCGATGTTGTTGGCACCAGCTAAAGCAATGGGAGGGCAGCCCTCGCTTCTTCCTCTGGCATCTCGACGAGGGTTCTGGCAGACTACCTCCCCTTGTGGCGTTGGCAGCAGCGGCGATGATGGCAAGGAGGCAGAGGCAGAGGAGGAGCAACTCTCTTTGAGGCACATCATGTCCAAGATCGTCAGCTCTGTGCAGCTGTGGAGCAAGAGGGAGGAGTTCGTGAGGCGGTGGTGGAGGCCCGATGAGATGATCGACCACGTTTGGCTGGAGGAGAAGCTCTCCGTCGAGGAGGGTTTTCCCCTGATTAAGGTCTCCAAGGACATCTTCGATTAAAGTCTGAGCTTCAACATTTTTTTAAATGAGATTTTTTTCACTTGTAATCATTTTTGTTTTGTTGGTGGCAGTTTATGTGATCAATAATATTTTTTTTTTCATTTTTGAATGGTTCAAACAAAACTTTTTATTAGCAGTTAAAATTTTCTAAGAACACGCCCAATTTTGATTGGTTGTTTTGGAGCGTTGATGCTTTGTGCGGAACTTTTTTGGCAAACCTGGTCTTTGGAGAGTTTCTTACCCAACAGGAGGGTCTCAATGGAGCCTAAAAGCTGCATTTTTTTTTATCTGTAAGATTGTAAAATTCATTTTCAAAAGAAAGCGTAATTGCTCTATTATTTAAAATTATAGTAAGAGAAGAGTATAATCTAGTTCATGTGCTATTTATTGTTATTGTGGACATCTGAATTTTGATTCCAAGAAAAAATCCAAATCCGCTACAGATAAAATGGACAATATGCCACTTGAATGATTGGTGATGCAATCAAAGCACTTTGAGCATGCTTTGGTTTTCCTGCCTTAGTCTTCCTGTCATTATAGCAGGGACATTCTCAATTGTGGCCAAATATTTGGCAGCAGGCGTGGCACTTTCTTGCCGCACATGATGCAGTAGAACACACATGGCCTTTAGTGATGTGTTTCGAGCATCTAGTGACATCCACTCACTAGATCTTGTCAAACAACTTGTGAGATTACACATTGCCAAAACATTGAGCTTGGAAGCAAAACGTTGATGCTTTTCTACATGATGCAATGCAAGCATAATGTGTGTACCCAGAGTGACCCACTGCTTTTTACATGCAAGCAGTTGCCCTTGCCAAGCTTGACATGAACAAGGATGCATCAGATATGCTCAATGAAGTTGTTGGCCTAGAAGAGAGATAGAGAGTTAGAATTTCACATAGCTAGCAGCAATAACCATTGTTTTGCTCTTTCCACTCCACTGTAACTTGCATGAATTTGCAATTATCAAACAATCACCATATTGTCATTTGAAATTAAATTTTTGAAAGAATATATAGATGATGATGTTTGTTCCCTTAATGCATTGAATTTTTCATTTATATAGTGCAATATAGGTAAACATATAATACAACCATGTTGCAAAATCTACATCAAATCAAGTGACACATAACTCAGGCTTGCCATCAATGAAGCGGCTCATGAATTCCTCCTTATCAACCGTCTCCTTTTCTATCAGAAGTGGTGCAAGTTTTTGAATAATGTCTACATGGGTGGTGATGATATGTCTTGCCCTTCCATATGCTTTCTCCACCAGCCCCTTGACCTCTGCATCAACATCAGCAATTGTTATAGAGTAGTCCTTCTGGGAAGACATCTGCACTTCCAACAAGCAAAAGCCGGCAATGTGCAATGTATAAAATCCTTCCAATGTCCTAAAATAAAATCCAAATCCAAATCAATAATTGTGTGTTAGCATAATTATACAAAAATCATTTTCAGAAATACATATCTAGAACTTGGCATCAGTGGTTCAACATCATTTTCATACAATACACATATCCATAGCTCAATGGTTCAACATCATTTTGAGAAATACAGCAGATGTCGGCATAATCATACATTTTGGCTGTGGCAAAAAAAAATCATGGTTGGATGATAATTCCTTTTAGCTGTGAGAAAAAGTGACAGGATTGGAAGGTTACTATTTCAACTTGTCACCTGATGGGTATCATGCAAGGGAGCAAAGAAGAAAGCCAATTGTAGGTATTTATCCGATGGTAGTAAATGTTGATGCTAACTCCATATTTTAGGCAAAAATTCAATTCCAAATCCATATTCAAGGCAAAAATTCATGATTTTAGATATAATTTCATAATTGGATCCATATCCAAGCAAAAAACCATAATAAACTTCTTAAAACATGTAAAATGATGGATGGATCGGGTCATACTATCCAAAATGAAATAATTTGACCCATTATCCATGACTATCCAAGTTATCCGCACATCGTCATCAAACAACGGACATTTGGAACATAGCATCTGAGTATGGTGCAAAGAAACGTTAAACTTGAAACAATTGTTACGGAACGAATAAAACAAATGTTCTGTTTCGCTTTTTTTGTTCATTTTGTCCAACCCTGGATAAGCCATCAGCAGGAACAAATGAGATCTATGCAAGGACATATGGACAATTAGCAATTCAATGGTATGATTAAGGTGTGGGGATTAACAGAAAGTTAGAATCTCCAATTTTCTTCTTAGTTGGTAGATGGTTTCATGTTGGCTGCTTAAATAAATGTTTGGTTAATGATCTCTGGATTAAAAAAAATTCCAACTGGAAAGAAAAGTGGAAACAGAAAGCCATATGTCGTTGGTTGAACGAGGGGGCCATAACACAAATTACTTCCTTTCTCTCTACAACAAAAACATCATGTAATTGGCTCCCTTACCATGGACAATGGATCCTCCATCAATTCCATTGAGGATATCAAGATAGAAACAATCTGATAATTCAACCAGCCTTAGCCTTAGGTACGGGTCAGTTCAGGTATATAGTCAGGTCGGGTATGGGTTCGGGTGTATAATAAGTTCTGGTGCATAACCGAGTCCAGTTCCGGTCTGTTCAATTTTAAAATCCGATGAACCATTTGGTTTTGGGTACATAATGGGGTTGAGTCTGTTCGAGTTTGAGTCTTCATTTATAATATCCAAGGCCCAACCCATTCTTACAATGAGTTTATATTTTTTACATGATTCAAGCTCACAGATCCACCAATATCGTTTCAAAATATTGAATCGGGTCGAGTATACTAGACCCAGTTACACCCCTAAGAGGGAGACCCACAGGGAGGGAAACTGGAAAAGTATTTGAAAACGGGATAAAGAAAGGATCGGTCACGTCACCCTTCAGGAAACCTCCTTCCCCCGCCTATAAATACTCCCTCTCCTCCTCGCTTCCGTCTTCAATCAACATCACGTATCCTCTTCTCTTTAAAAGGCGTCTTTCTTGCTCTCTGTAAGTTTCTCTCTCTCTGTTCTTGATGGCGTTCGGAGCTCGTTTGCCTTCCCTTTCCGAAGCCGCGTCGGCGATCGGCTCGTACTTCGCTGGAGACCACCGCACCAGAGACGAGGTGAATCTTCATCTCTTTTTGTTTTGTGTTTCTGGTTGCTAGGTTTTGTGTTTTCTTTTCTCTTAAATTATCTCTGAATTTTCGTTGTTTTTCTTCAATGGTTACAGGGTCGATGCGGCGATCTGATGGAGAGGCCGAAGGGCGAGGTGGTGGAGAACCCCAAGCCAGAGGCAGCAAAACCGCTGAGGATGGCGGTGGCGCGGCCGAGATTCGCACCGGAATTCGATGGACTGCATTGCTTCGAAACCCTAGTTTCGCACTGATTTTCTTTTCACTGTTTTCTTTGTGGTTTATGGGCGGGGGGATTCTTTGATTAAATACTTTACTTGTTTCTAAATTCAAGGATGGTGATTGTTTAATCAATTCGGTTGGTGGTTTTCTTTGTCTCGAAGGGTAATCAAGACGAATTTTTGGGTCTTTCTCTGCGAATCCTGCTTTCCCACGATCCCGTGTTTTCACGTTTGTTCCGTGCTGATTTCTTAATTTTGGGGGGGCATCAACTTCGCTTGTTTCGCAAGAAGCTCAGGATTCCACGTTCTTGCGTTGATTTCTGGGGAATCCTTGCGGGAAGCCATTCTCTTTGTTCTCTCTTTCTTGCCATCTGCGAAGTTGGTGTCCCCCTTTTTTCTTAATCGTGGACATTGCCTTGGGTATGTAGAGTTCGTAGCTTGGTACCTTCAGCTTGATGTTTTGACTTCTGCCTAATGGTCATGTTGTTCATCTTAGTTGGCACATCTCCAAGGGTTTGGAGTGCCAAAATCTTGGGGCAACTGTTAAGATAACGTGTGAAGACTCCCAATGTTACCAAGTGGGAAGATGTCTCCCACAATGAAGAACCGTCATTGATAATATGGACTCAGAAGAAGAAATTGTAGAGTCCTTCATAAGATTGGTTGCATTCTTGAGAGTCCCAATGGCATTAGGGATCTCTCTTATCTTTTATCTCACTTCTTGTTTTGGAACAAGAGTTTTTCTTTATCAGGGATATGGCTCCCGCCTTAGTTTGTTATCGGTGGGTGGGTCGGGATCACGACTTCTGCGAAGTTCCTGAAGCGGTGCAAATAGACATTTTGACTGATTGCTTTCTCAAATGATGGGCTTTGATGTCATGGCGGCAACACAACTACTGGGTATCAAGTTATCTAAATTGCAACTACATGAAATCTAGAAGGATCTTACGGTTTGTGTTACAATTGTGGTTTCATCAGTTAACCAGCCTTCTCCGGATGATGTGTCTTCAACGTCTTTTCGTTTGGGGTATATATGAAATAGAAGAGATGTCAGTATGACTATATCTCACGTGCAAAGGAGAGATGTCTCCCCACGTCGTTCACCCCAGACACGCAAACCTCAGAATTTTTCATATTGTGTCCAATGAAGATGGCTTGCTGGAATATCTGAGGCCTAAACTGTCCGACAAAATGCTTATTCTTGTCTAATTGGATTAGACAGAAAAAATTGGATGTGATTGCTATTTGTGAAACAAAGATGCAAGAGGTTTATATTGCTTCGATTTCAGAGTTGTGGAGGGGTACGAGTTTCTGTTTTAAAGCGACTGTTAATTATGTTGGTGTATGGCCCAAATTGTGCTTCTAGGAGATTATTGTTATAGGAGGATCTAAATCGAGTGTTCATTCTGGCCGGTGATTGCCATATTTTATTGGGAGATTTTAATTGTTTATTGTTCATTCAAGATTCAAACAATTTAGTGATGCCTAATTTGTCGATCAGAGGATTCCAAGATTTCGTTGCCGCTAATCAATTATACCTCATGCCATTGTCTGGAAAAAGGTTTACTTGGTCTAATCGACGGGCACGATCATGTTGTAAGGTGTTAGAGTCTTAATTTCAACTGGATTCCTCGAAATCATCCCAGATATAAAGGGGTGGATTATTTTCCCAATCGTGTCCGATCATGGCTAGGTGATCGTACAATGGGGAGGAGGCTTTAGATCAGTTTGTCGATTTTCTTTCGAGCAATGGTGGTTAACTGAACCAGAGTTTCATTCAGTGGTTGAGGAGTCATGGACTTTGAGGGTTCATGAAGACAGAGTTGTTATCTGATATCAAAAGAAGCTTATGCGCCTAGCTAAGGATATTAAACTTTGGTTGCAAAGGCGGTCTGTGAGTAAATTTCATGAGATGACTGAATGGGAGGCAGAGATCTCATCATTGTTCACCTTATTATCTTTCACCGAAGGATTGTCGGACGCGCAGTTAAAGGTGTTGCAAAGCAGACTAGCTGATCGAACGACGTTATTGAAACATTGGAGGATAAAAGAGGAGTTTAAATGGAAGCAGCATGCTCGGGTGAAATGGTTGGCGGCAGGGGATGAAAATACTCGTTTTTTTTTTCATTCATTTGCTTCTGATCGGTTTAGACGAAGTATCCTTCAATCGTCACAATTGACGGGGTGTTGTGGAAAGGGCAGAATCTTGTGTCGGCGGTCTCTAACTATTTCGAGAAGCTTTATTCTATTCCGCCAAATACGGGGGGTAATATTGGGCAGGCGTTATTTCATTCTCTTCAACCGGATCAGGTCTTAACCTTGCAGCGTAGGTTTTCGAAAGCAGAAATCATGAATGCAATTAAAGATTTGTCGGGTTGGAAAGCACCGGGAGTAGATGGTTTCCCTGTAGATTTTTTTAAAGTTTTTTGGAGAGTAGTGAAGAGTGATTTGTGTACAGTGTTTGATGAGTTTCATCGTAACTCTAGACTGCTTAGGCAGTGTCATGTCGAATTAATCTTTCTTATTCCAAAAGAAAGCATCGCCACAGATATTATGCACTTTCGTCCTATTTTCATAATGGGAGCCTTGTATCGTATAGTCGCAAAGGTCTTAGCATCAAGACTAAAATTGGTGGCATCTAATCTATTTTCTGATTTTCAGTTTGCTTTTATTCCAAATAGGAGAGTTCAACAAGCATATATCTCAGTTTTAGAGGTCATTCATTCTATGCACGCGGGTCATATTCCTTACTTCGTATTGAAGCTTGATTCTAATAAAGCATATGATTTTGTGTACTGGCCTTTTCTTTTGCAAGTGGTGAATCACATGGGATTCAACAGACATTTTTCCAGATGGGTGTCAGAGCTCCTTACCAATGCACAAGCCATGGTGTCCATTAACGGGGTAAAGGGTGAATAGTTTTCATTGTGACACGACCTACGACAGGAATGTTTGTTATCTCCGCTTTTGTTTAATACAGTGGTAGAAGGACTTGCGGTGGTTCTTAGACGCGCGCAAACAAGGGGCTTCATACAGTCGTTGGATATCCAAGGTTTTTCTGAGCATATTATACAATATACAGACGATATGCTAGTCTTTGGAAGAGCTTCACTGCAGCAGATGCTTCGCGTAAGGCTTATTCTCATATTTTTTGCAGCTTTGTCTGGGCTGAGGTTCAATAAAAATAAGTGTTTGATCACGCTTCTGAATGACGATCCGACCAGTCAAAATGCGGCAGAAAAAATTTTCAACTGCCCTTTAAGGTCGTTGCCGATCAAGTACTTGGGGCTCTCCCTACAAGTCAAGCCAACCTCTAAAACATCATGGGCACCGGTTGTTGACAAGGTGTGTCTTAAGCTCCAGTCTTGGCGTGTCAAATATTTGTCTCTTGCAAGTATGATTACTTTGATCAGGCATGTTTTGTCAGCGATTCCGGAATTCTTCATGTCGGATTATGTCATGCCAGTCAACGTTGAGCAACAACTTAAGTGCGTCCTGTTAAGTTTTTTGTGGTGTGGTGTAAATGAACCTTATAAGAGGCACTTGGTGGGATGGGACTCCATCGTTATGCCAAGGACTATGGCTGACTTAGAAATTTTTGCTTTGCGTAAAAGGAGTGTGGCATTGACTGTGAAACAATGTTGGTTGACTCATACTTCATAGGATGTATGTGCAAACTTTCTTTGGCTGAAATATGGTCTAATCGATTCGCTTGTTGTTCGTCGGGGGGCTCGTGGACCATACACATCGCATTTGACGAAAATGTGGTTTAGGACATTACGTTTGTTTCTTGACAGGGATTTGTACGTGGGGGTAGACAAATCTTGGCTTCAATGGGCAGTCTCAAATGCGAGAGTTTTTCAAGTCCACAAGGTCTACCGTTCTCTTTTACCTCCAGGTCCGGGCTAGATCCCCAAAAATGTTTTATGGGCGAAGGTACCATCTTCGAGGACCAAGGTATTGGCTTGGTTGATTCTTCATGACCGGATACAAACTCATAACAATATCAAGAGGATGGGGTTTCAATTTCTCAGTTTGTGTATGCTTTGTCGACAGGCTGAAGAAACCACACATCTTTTTTGGTCGTGTGAAGTATTTCGAGAACTGTTTTTTAAAACTTGGAAGGCTCCATCAGTTGTTGTGTGGGAGGGCTACTTTGCGTTAGATCTTATCCTCGGCCCTGTTATAATTAGACGCGAAAAAAAGTGGAGGACTATTTGGAGAGTTTGGTTATTTACAGTGTGGTGGTTCATATGGATGGCCAGAAATGATGCTACTTTTCGGGATGTCCCGTTCAACCTTAACTGTTTGACTCATAGGGTCTTGACTGATGTGTATGCTATTTTACGCATATATCTCAAAGACCTTCCTTTGCCTTCAACCGATCCTCATTTAGATGTTTGTGGTCCTTGATGAGTTTTCCGTTTTGTATTCGGGTTTTTTTTTGTTTTTGTGTAAATGGTGTTTTCATGTTTTGATGTTGTGTTTGTGCTTGTGGGACTCAACGCTTTGTTGAGTTTCACTTTTAAGTAATGTTGATCGCTTTTCGGCTCATACATATATTGTATATGGTTATAAATATTAAGAGAGACCCTCCATTCCTCTCCGTTGTTTACTCTCTGTCGTGTGAGATAGAGAGAGAAAGATCATGGATGTAAGTCACATTAAACTGTGTGCTTAGGTGTTTGTGTTGTGCGTGTTCCTCTCCTCAGTGTGTGTGCTGAACAAATTTCAAATATTTACAGCAACAAGGTGGTTCTTTAGCCCCAACAAAATTCGAGTATTTTCTGGTTTTTGGAGGGTAGTGTTTGTTTGGAGAGTCTCGATGGATTCTCTTGTCTTTGACAATTATGGGAATAGGGCCTCTTATGCTAACCCACCACAGAACAAAGCCTGCTACTTCAGTGTAAATCGCATAGGAGGTGTGTGGATTTCACATGCCAGTAACTTGTGTAATGAATGGTTTAGGCTATGATAGGATTTATCCTTTCATTAAAACATGGATTATTCAGGCGTTTGGATGACAAAGCCCACATAAAAGAAAGATTTTAAAAAGTTCATTTCAAATTTCATACCTATAGCCATCTTATCGTGGATTAAAAAATAATAATAAAAATATTATGCGTCAATCATAACGTGACATGTGTTGAAACCATTAAAATAATTTGAAAATAATATTAAAAATTTATTTTTGGTATTTTTTAAATTTATTAAAAAATAGATACTGGTAATATTGCAGAAAACAGTTGCGGCATAACAGTAAGAAAAACAACAAACAGATGTCTTTGGGTGTCTTTCTAGTTTTCATCGTTCAAACGATGCAGGAAGCCAAATTTTGCTTTGGATATTGCGAAAAGACGACAAAATCCATGTTTTCTGCACCATCCAACCACGCTTGCCAATTATTTTCTTGGATGGGAGTGTTTTGGGGGTATGGGGGATTCTGGTGGTGCAATATTGCATTTATTTTCCCAACTTTCTTGGGAAAGCGTTTGTTAACATTAGAAAAGTGCATGGCAACCTTGATGTCCTTTAAAAAGGAGGAAACTCTGGATGTCAAGTGGGGCATCCATATACAAAAGCAATTCAATCTCTACAAGAAATCAGGGCTTTATGGGCGCACTTCCCATCTGCGCCAGTAAAACTCATTTTGTTTTACGACCGTTTAACTGGCGCTACTGAAGTATGCGCCAGTGAAAAAAATTTCTGGCTCCGCCAATAAAAATATCTATCGACTGGCGTAGCGTACAACTGCGCCAGTGAAAAAATTTTCTTAATATCGCGGGTTTGCTACACCGCCCTCCTCTCTCTCTCTTTCCCTATCCCGTCCGACCTCCCCCCACCCTTCCCTTCCCTTCCCTTCCCTTCCCTTCCCTTCCCTCCCTCTGGAGATGCCCACAAAAACCCTTCTTCTCTAGCATTCTTCTGCTGCAATCCGCAGCAGCGCAGCCATGAACCGGAGGGTCTTCCACCACCTCCAATCCTAGCACTCCCACCTTCAGCGACCGACGGTCTCTCTCCTCTGCCTCGCATTCGGCGTCTCCGGTGTCCTCTTCGGCCTGATCGCCATGTCCAGGCCCACCTCGGGCCCCAGATGCAAGGATTTCGAGATCAGGACAGTCTCCGTCTCCTTCGCTGCCTCTGGGATCGACGACGTTACGGAAGATCGGAGTTCCGACGAGCAAATCGGTGGAAGGCGATGGGGTTCGTCGGCATCCAGACGGGTTTCGGGTCGTTCGGGAGGCGGAGGTCGTTGAGGAAGACGTGGTTGCCGTCCGATCACGAGGGGCTGGAAAAGATGACTCCTGGGAAATTTGGGGAGTGGAGGTTTGATAAAAGATCATATGATCATATTGCTCCTCCAAGAAACCTTCCATTGCCACCTGCTAGAGTCCCTAAAAGTGTGGTATGAATTTTTAAAAATTACATTTGAAGTATATTTTCATCCTTTTTGATGCATAAAAATCATGTCTTTTTAGAGCTTCTGTAAATAGACAAAAGTGAGCAGACAAATCCAACTCCATAATCATAAATACTGAAGTGAATGGAACTCTTAGATGGATGGGTTGTGCTCTTTAACTAATTTAATAGAGCTAGAGGTTGATAAGAATTTTGATGATGGGTTGTCCCTAAACCTTTGGTTGGTACATATGCTCTATTTATTTATGGAGATCTAAAGTTAAAAACCCTTTGGTTGATAAGAATTAGTTAATGTGCTCTTTAACTAATTAGGACTTCTTGTGGGTATCTCCATGCTTTTCATATTTTCACTTTTTTTTTTATTCTTTGAAATGGATGTGCTTTTTTAAAGCATCAACAGATTCTCAACTGATTTGGCTTGAGGGGTGTTGAATCATTTTCTTTTCATGCTTTTCATGGTGCTGAATAATTTTCTTGGATTTGGCTTGAGGGGTTTGGGTATGATCAGATGCCTTAACCCACTGCCTGGTTTGATCTCTGAGCAATGGAAAGAGATGGGGTGGCAAGGTCCAAATCCATCAACTGACTTTTGGTAAAGCTACTATATCTATGTTGTCCTTTATTGTAATCTATTGATGTTTATCTGTACTAGAGGACTGAGCTGCTATATATGGTGGTTGTTTTGGTAACCTTTCATGTAGGGACTTTCATTCTGACATATTATTAGTTCAAGGGTGTTTCAATCATTGTACATCTAATGAATTGCCCTTTTATACATCTCTTATATATACAAGATTACATAACAGTTTTTTTCTTTATTCTGCCGAGTAGTGTGCCATGAATTTCCTCTTTTTTATCTTTTCCAACCATCATGGCTTTCTTAGGACTTTGAGCACATTGTTCCTCATTTGAAGTTAACTTGTCACTAAAGTGGTTCATGCCTTAGTCAATTCCTGATCCCTCTTTCTTCTTATTAATAGCACACAACACCACTCCCCTCCCTCCTACCTCTTACCTATCAAAATCCTTATTGGGTTTTTTTGTCTCATCTTCTTCATTTGCCATTATCTAATCAATTAGAGGGATTTTATTTGTGGCTTTTGTTGCCTATTCAAATAATCAAATGATTCAACTCTAAAACCTATCATTTGATTCTGCCACACATGCATATGATATGTATATGGAAAGATGTGAAAATTGGTTATCTAGCTTATTTTAATGTAGTTATATTCTGCCATGCATGCTTATTTTATTTGTGGCTTTCATTGTTTTACATCTAGCTTATTTTAATGGAGTTATATTACTGGCATTTGAAGTTATCTTTGATGTTCTTGCTATTAAATGATCCGGTTATCTTTGATGTTCTTCTTTTTGGGATTTAAGGGATATAGATGTTATTGTCATACTAGCATAATTTACATTTCAAGGCATGTTATTTTTATGAGTTGACTATGTATCATCCCGTATCCAAAATGTGACCAAAACATATCGATTTTGCTAGGAAAAGATATTTGCGATAATGAGATTTATCACTAGGATTGCTTATAGATCTTTATTTTGTGGTAAAGTCAGGGTTAGCTTACCGAAAAGATAAAACAACATCAATCCAAGATGTCAATGACAATCTTAATCGACAAATGCCTTTGTTACCATGTGAAGACTGGAGTTGAGACTAGGGGTGGTCAATGGGCCAGCCTCACCTATGTTCTGATGACCTACCAGATGTTAATATCTTGAGAAAATTCTCTGTAGACCTTTTAAAATTTTAAAGTTGCTCTCAAAATCCCTGTTTTTCTTAATGTATGTTGAAGTTAAAGTAATTTTTCTCCTTTTCTCTTTTATTAGAAGACAGAAAAATTGCATATGCCAGTTTTTGGACCATTCCTAGGCTTTCAGTGAGCAGAAATTCAGATTTGATGAATGAAAGACCAATTTCATTCTACTTCAGCCAATAAGGGTCAGTTCTTGTTTCCAAATGTTTGAAATCAGCTTATTCTAGCATAGGTTTTTTGCAGAGGAATGAGTGATGAAAATTTACAAATGTGCTTTGAAAATTTAGTGGTAATTGGGAATTCAGAAATGAAAATATGTCATGATATTTTAATTAAAGAATTAGAAAGGAATGATTTTTTTTAAATAGTCTTTGAGCTGGGTCCGACTAGGGCGACCCAAGCCCTTGGTCAACCTTCAATAAGGGCATTGGAGGCCATGAGGACCAGCTGGTCAAGGGTTGACCAAGCTAGGCGGTGGCATGGATGTAAATACCCATCCTCATTTTGAATGCTAACCATGGGTTGGCCAAGTGGGCGGCAGCCCATGGCATTCTTGTAAGAACTCTAGTGTAGCCAAAATGGTGCACTTTCGTTGGCTAGTAAGGGGCAGCGACAGCCTTGGGGCTCTCTTTGTAAATTTTCCAAGTTTTAATGGCTTTTGCAAACCTTAATGAGTGGCGTTTTTGAAAATCTTTTTGAAAGTTTTGAAAAGAGGAATTTGTGTGA
Source organism: Nuphar pumila (assembly GCF_984573655.1). Lineage (NCBI taxonomy): Eukaryota > Viridiplantae > Streptophyta > Magnoliopsida > Nymphaeales > Nymphaeaceae > Nuphar > Nuphar pumila. The sequence goes on along the minus strand of NC_143257.1, from coordinate 6,839,395 downwards.
AACGTTTGGGCGGCCATGCATGGCAATCACAAGATTGCCATTGCATGGAAGGGTGTGAAAGCACCCCAGCTCTTCATCCTTCCTCAAAGCATCATAGCCCTTCATTTCTAAAACCCTAACTACTTACGGTTTTGGAAGGGAAAGAGAGAGGAAATTGGGGCGATTCTCTCTCTCTCTCTCTCTCTCTCTCTCTCTCTCTCTCTCTCTCTCTCTCTCTCTCTCTCTCTCTCTCTCTCCCAACCGTGGACACCTTCCTCCGTTGCACGCATCTAGGGTGAGAATTCCCCCATTTTCTAATTGTGTTTTCCTTTGATTTCAAAAAATAAAGAGAGACGATTTATGGGTGGGTTAATGTGTGCTTTTCTCTCAACCATGAGACCGAAATCCCACTATGCATATATTTTGAATTGCATGGTGGATTCGACGAATTAGGCTCATGCTTATATCTCCATGTTTTAGTTCATAGTACCTATGTGAGAAACTCGCTCTTCATGGTTCCATCTTGTGAAATCCAAATTTTTAGCATAAAGCCATTTCTCCCCTTTCTTGCATTTTATGAAATGCAACAAAGATGGCAGATTAGAACTGATTTCCCTTTGTGTTTATGTGTTTGTTTTAGTACTCTTCAATGTTAATATTGTGCACACCACTCTTGCTCACACACGGGCACCTTCTTTCACATTTTTGTTTTTGTTGCAAGGGTGACCAATCCGGCACACTCCAGCCCATTCAAACGCAGGTCACATGTCCTCATATTTCCAGTTGTGGGTTTTTGGCGATGTGGGTGTGGTCTGCTTGGTTTGCAGCCACCTCTCACGGTGGAAGGGTTAGCAACAATGTTGCCCTCTTCCATATTTAGTGAGCTCGTGTGACGGTTTGGGCTTGCACATAGCCCAAACTCGTCACCTCTCGCTCAGTCTCGTCTGCCTTGGCCCTCTCCCGGTCTGTCTTAGTCTGAACTAAGTATGGTTTAGACTGGACCGGGGGTACCCCGGTCTAAGCACAGGGCTCGAACAAGGGGAGGGGTGGCCTTCACCGTGCCATGGCCAGCACCGAGTGCTGGACATGCACTCGGGAGGCCATGGGTGCTGGCGCCCTTGTGGCAGGCGCTAGCCTGCAGCGCCCTGCCTCTCTCCCGTTTTGGTAAGACCTGCACCTCTGCTGGTCTGGAAATCCCGATCCAGACCAGTGCTCACAACTCGAGCTGGGGCTCAGGTCTAATGCAGACCTGATCCATGCGCTGCAGCACCTGAACCGAGTTTGGTTCAGGTGGTACGTTGTGGGTGTCGATGGAAGTGCAGGTCTGGACCGAGCATCCAGACTGGGCGCACTACCCGTAGACACTCGGTCCAGCTGCACAAGTCTGGACCGAATGTCCAGACCAGTGTGTTGTTGGACTCCCACTGCAGTGGCACCTGACATGGTTCGGTTGGGAGGTGCCACTCTCGAGCCGTGCAGGGTCTGTCGGCTGGTTGGTTTAGCTGGCTGCCGATGCTAGCAAGCGTGTTGGCTTCACAATTGCCGCATGGCCATGCTGCTGCCTCCTTCGGTACCGTAGCAGTAGCAATTGGGGGCAGCATGCTGCCGGCCTTCATCTTCGCTATATTTCGGATTCCCCATGTCGTGGCCCCAATGGCCGTTTGGGGTGAGTTTCGCAAGACAAAGCACGACTACTTTGGCCGCATCATATTTTAGCACGTGTTTTCCCTTGTCGCTATGGAAACACAAATAAATATTTCCCATACGTATGATAACATTTCACTTGCGCTTTATGTCACCAATGTGCATTATTGTTGGCTTATTACGCTATGGTGTGGCTTACGAACTACATGTACCAAATTAATATCATATGCGATTTTATTATACAAAGAACAATAAGGAAGCCACCAGCTTAATGTTTTTTGCACTTAATTAGAATTATTGGATCAATAATTCGGGCTCTATATTTTCCAATGTATGTTCATGTCACTTGACACTTGCACATTTTCTCAACGCACATGATTTCTAGTTTTGTAGATATAATGGCTCTCAATTGCAAGATAACATGGGGTAAAGACTTGTGGTGATGATTGAATACATTTTAAGCATATTGATAGAATTGTAATGCCTATGTCTTTGAGACTTGTGGGCGATGGACCCACCTCGTGAGTTAAGCTCACTAATGTTTGAAATGTGAGGTTACACGTACTTTTCCTTCTATGTACATTTTGTGCGATGTATTTCTAGAAAGGTCTTACTTTGGGTAGATAATTGATGAAATGTTCGTGGTTGCCATTGGATGCTAAGGTTAATCATGTTAGTCGTTTGATCATGATCTCACTCTTTGTTTTTGAATGATGCAAGAGTTGTATCTTCTTGCTCATTTGCTTAAATGATTGATGTACCTGCTTATGTATGTTAGTGGTTGAAATTATTGCTTATTGCTTAGCATTTCTCTTTACTCGATGCAGTTACACTTGTTTAATCATTTCAATTATGCTAATTGTCTCATCACGATGCACATATATGTTTACTTGTACATATGCACTGCTTGTGATACTTTACATGTTCCGTCATGATAAATTCACGTGTTGTTGCTCTGGTTAATTATGTTATTGGATGCATATAATGTTATAAATGCTATGATTTTCGCAATTGGATTGTCGTGGATGATTTCTCACCAGCTTGCAAGAGTACTGACCCCATTTTATGGGGATACAGGTGGTGACTTCTCCTAGTGCGATGGAGCTCGATGTGCGACGGAGGACTGAACCCATACTCTAGAACTTCGAGATCTTGGCAGTTGTCTTTTGTAAAGGAAAAGTGTTGTATCATTTTGTAAACAGTGATAATAAAATATTTCATCTTGTTATTCACCCTGTAACTCGCCCAGAATTTCCAACCAATTTCCCTTATATCTTTCTGCTTTACGCAATGTTTTCAAAAAAAAAATCTCTAAAAATCTAAAGGATTTTCCAAGTTGGGATTCTGGGGTGTTACATGCATTCGACATCGTATCAGACCGAGACCATACGGAGGTCTATTATTTAATAACCCATATGACTAGCCGTACAGATATCCAAAGGGGACAGTCCGTGACTGATAGAGTACTTCCCAGTGGCTAGAACTAGAAATAGGATGCACCTTGAAAACTTTTTTAGAAGACTTGGATCTTCCACCTATGACGCATTGGTAGTCCTGGCCCCTCAATTCTATGGACTGGGGACCGGGTGAGACGCCTAGCTCTTACAAAAACTCAATTGTCCCACGAAGAATGTACCATCTACCCTCTCTAAGGTAGACCACGGGTCCGGTAACATACATCAACTTTCAGGTATACACAGAGCCCAGAGAATTCAGTAACATATACCATCTTTTAGGTATACCAAGAGTCTCACAATTTTTGATATATTTGCATACATTTAGTTTTTCATTTATTTTCTTGTGCGAGGCATCGCACCACGAAGGATTTCCAAAATCCCTAACCTACAACTGAGTTCGAACACATTGTATGCATCTTACCATTTGAGGTGGCTAATAAGCACCGACTATATATATATATCAAAATTCAGCTCGACCTAGAGCCCACATTTTAACATTTGTTTTCTGAGCTAGGGCGTACGCATTTGAACTCATGAGCTATGCCATCCATATGGCATGGTTTGCTTGATATATATATTCATGTGTGCTTTTATTAAAAGACTTATCACACCCAATCGGGCTGCCCTGAGCCCTTTTGTGCCATGGCCTCGTGACTACCACCTCCAGGTAGTGCCATCAACGAAAGGAACTATCTGTCGCTGGCGCTCGATGAGGAGCCCGCCTGCCACAACTATGTGTGACGGTCCAACAAGCACCCGAAGAGGATTTTCCTTTCCCGACCCTGCTGCACCAATGTCAGTGGTGCAGCGCCATCTTCGATGCAGTTGGTCGCAGTAAACCTCTATGGGTCGATTGATCAACACCACAGTGGCCTGCGCCACTGCTGCTGCCTATCCAAGGTATGTGGTCCGCTGCTTGGTTGATGTTGATCAAGCGGAGGCTACGAAATAACCAACAATAGCCTGAAGGAAGTTGATCAATAGGGTTGACTCAGTTCACGGTCATGGGTGTAACCGAAATGAGGCTGGGGTCAAGCCGACCCTAACCCAAACACATGTAAAAAAAATTTGTTTTGAATGAGGCTTTGCTGGCTATAGCAGCCCCCTTACAGGTCTGCAGCCTGCAAAGCCAACATCCCGCAGTTAGGGTCAGCAACATGCCCGCAGCTCCAGCACACTCCGACAGCGCCAGCACCACCAACCTACCTGCCGAGTACCTGGGTTAACACAAGTCGACGGGAGGCAGGCCGGTTATGTCTGGAGCTGAACAGTCCAGCCCATTACATTTCATTCAACGGTCCAATAGGACCAGGGGTAGACATTCAAAATACCCCCATCCAATTTACTAAAATTGGTAGATGACTGTTATAACGGAAATTATTTTTTTCCATAACTATTTAATCACGCTCAGCATGCTAACAGTGTCTTTTTCTCAGCTATAGGTGATTAACAGGTTTGACATGCATACATGAAATCAGATTATTTTTTTTTGTTTATGTATTGAACTATGAGTGTGTAGCAATTATGCACTTAGGTATCATGTGATCAACCGCATGTACATGATAAACAACATAAGAGAGCTTAGCTATGAAATGAATCTGGATCTACACTATGTATCAAACACCATCATAGATTTATTCATCCTTCCAGCGTGTATGGAAAGTAAAAAAAAAAATAGAACTACACTGATGTGGTGATGGTTGGTGTCCCTTTCTAATGAAGTCGGACAACCCATGCCTCATGATGCCGACCAACCCCGTGTTGACGATGTCGTCCATCCTCAAATTGACAGCACTACAGCAGATTTATGCCGCAGGGCATCTAACACGTACATATAAAATAAAATACTCTTTACCTTGTTCAAAGATTCGAGTCGGCAAAGACGAAGCTCTCTCCTTCGGTTGAAGCACCACGTCAAGCAAAGGATGAAGAAAATCCCACGTCCAACAATGGAAGTGTAGGGACTAGAGAGAGAGTAAAAACGGTGGAGAAAGACGTTTTCTCTAAAGCCTCTCACTTTTCCTACTTAATCTCCTCAAAAATAGCTTTTCAATTTTGTTTGAACTCATGGGACGTCTCATCAATCCCCCACGAATTTGGTGGGTTGGGGTCATTTTCATTGATCCCCCCCCACCCCCCACCCCCGCTAACTTGAGCATTTGTTTTTTTATAACTACCATTTTTTTCATTTTTGGTATCCCTCCATTACTTTTGGTGGCATTTTCCTAAGTTTTTGAAAAAGTTAGAGCAGTAGCAACTCCTCTCACATAGATAAAAATGCATATAGTTTATGCAAAAAGAGTTTTGTGCACAATGGTCTACTCCCAAAAAACAACAAACCCCACCAATGTGCTATGTTCAATTTCATTGTAAATAATGTGAAATTTATTATACTTAAACCTATCTGGGCCTATTTTCACTTTTTATGTAAAAAGAAAAAATGTTTTCCTTTATACTACATGTGTGATCAAATCCCAAGAGGTAACGAGCCTCACCACTACACTGCACTTTCTTTCATCGTTTGTTTTGGCGGAATTAATTTATATAAACTTACGTTTGACGTTTCCCTATTTGACAGATTTTTCTCATTTTCACGTGGGCTTTTTCAATTCTTATTATTTTCGCATAAACTTCTATTTAATATACTTTGGATCCCACACCAGAGTCTTGAAGTATTCAAGTTTCTCGAGATTCCTTCATGAATCGGGTCGGATCTTCGGATCTTTCTAGAGTCCGAATCCGAGTCTAAATCTGTGTTTTCTTTATTGGATTCGTGTGGACCAACCCGGATTCAGTGGAATTGCATTGAATTTGACAAAGTCATATTATTTCAAAATATTTTACATTTTTATTTCACTGAAAATTTATTAAAATTCCTGGGTTTTACAAGTGGAGCCTTTGTTGGTTCTCTTTGCTTCCCCACGTATTTGGAGCCTTTTGAGCAATGTTGTCAGTATCGTGCGTATAGGTCAATACACATCGTATCGGCATAATTTCGATGAGTTGTAGGTCCATTTTAGCTAATTTTTAATAAATGTAAAAAATACTAAAAAATATTTTTAATATTATTTTTTAATTATTTTAATGGTTTTAACACATGTCACATTATGATTGACACGTAATATTTTTTTTATTTTTGAGCTGAGCTGAGTATCAGTATCTGTTGATGAAGCTGAATTGGCGGCCCAACGATTCAGGGCCGATACCGATACTGACAACAATGCTTTTGAGGATTGCAAATTGGAGGATTTGAGATCCCTTGTTTGCTTGTTGATCCAAAAAAGGCCGATTCAGTTCATTTTTTTAATATTTTTAAGGGGTTATTTTTTTAATATTTTAGTATTTTTTAATTTTTAATGGCACGTGTTATCTGGTAAGAAGTTGATCGATTATGATTTTTTTTTTTAAGAAACCGATTCACCTAGTGAACTGATTTTAACAACATTGATTGACCACCTCTCTTGAGAACTAAGATTACGGACCCCTGTTTGCATAAAACAGAAATTTAAAATGAGTCTCACCCCAAACCCAACCCTTGATCTGAGATCTGAGGTATTCAAACTGCATCCTCTAATAACTGAATCAATATATTAGAGCACACCAAGACCATTCAACTCACAAGTAGGTCCATTCAGGTGAAGTGTCCAAGGTGCATTGCTAGTCAAACTTGGCATAAAGCCGCGAACATGTCCAAGTTCGTAAACGGGGTGCCGAATCTGTGCCCCGTGTAGGCCAAGAACATGTGACTTGGCCACATGTGTCGCAACTAAACCCTATTGGTAGGGTAGAGAAACCAATTTGCCCATGTCACCAAAATGAACCAAGTTAGAGCTTGGGCCAACCAGACCTAGTCTTCAAACCATAGCCACAAATGATGGCTATTCATTGAAAGTCTTACCATTTATCGCAAGATTTTAGAAAACCAATATCAGATTTTTTATCTTGATATTTAAATTATTCTTTCATATTTTATGTATTTTTAATGTTTAAACACACCAATAATTTGGTTGAGAAAAACAATTTTTTAAATTTATCACGAGATTTTACTATGAGGAGAAAATTTCTGATAAAGAGATGTATAACTATGCTTAAAAACATAGTTATCAGAAAGCAAAATGGATACGGGGAGTGATAAACAAAGTGAAAAGCAAGGAAGCGAGTATTAAAAAGTAACATGAAGCGTGAAGCTAGATTTATTTTGGAAGCGATTATAGAAGTGTGTGAGAAGCGAAAAATAAAACACCAAGAAAATAAGGAGAGAACAAGTGAGAAGTGAGGGACAAACGAAAAAAAATAAATAATAACATAAAAACACAAATAACAAGAAGCAAGGGAGGAACAAAAGGGAAGCTAGAAGAAAGCATTTTGTGAAGCGAGTGAAAATATGCTTCCCTCGAATGAAAAACCAGTTTCTTTTTAGTTTTGGCTTTTAAAAAAGCAAAAAAAAGTATGCTTTCAACCTTAGAGAGGTGTTTCAGGCCGACGTCATATCAACAAAAAATCAATATGCATCATTCTTGAATCAGCTACCTTTAGTAAATATAAAGAATACTACAAATTATTTTTAAATAGTATATTAATAGTTTTAACACATGTCACGCTCTGATTGGCACGTAATTTTTTTATTATTTTTAGCCAAAGGATTCATTTAAGTATCAGTATTGACCCATACAACTGAATAATTGGCCAAACGATTCAGGGCCGATACTGACAACATTGGTTTCAGGTAGTGGTGGCAATCGGGTCGGGTTGATGGGTCGACCCGGTGGGTTGGCGGGTCAGCATACATCAACCCTAACCCGACCCGTTTATTAAATGGGTAACCCGACACGACCCGTCAACCCGTGTAATAAACGGGTTGGGTCGGGTAAACAGGTTGGGGGTTGACTGGCCCGCCTAACCCGTTTATTAAACGGGTCAGTCGGGTTGGCATACCCCTAACACGAACCCGCCCCGTTAAATAAACGGGTTAGGTGGGTCGACCCATTTATTAAACGGGTTAGTTTAAGTCATACCCAAACCCGCCTAAGAGGCGGGTTGGTGGGTCGTGTCAGGTTTTGCCACCCCTAGTTTCAGGTAACCATGCTCAAAACTCAGTGACGCAAAAGAAAGCACACAATAGGGATGGCAGTGGGGCGGGGCGGGGGACAAGGTCTCCAACCCCGCCCTGCCTCAATATTTTATCCTCCACCCCCGCCTCCATCCCTGGCGGGGAATGGATTTTATCCTCCATCCCCGTTTTATGTCTTCCATCCCCGATTCAAATGAGGCGGGGCGGGGCGGGGATATTGCAGGGAAAAGTGGTCGGGGCCGGGTTGGGGCGGGGATCGTGGCGGGGAAAAGTGCACGTCCATCCCCGCCTCCACCCCCGGACAGGGATGGATTTTAACCTTCGTCCCCTCCTCTATCCCCGTTTCATACCCTTCATCCCCGGTCCAAAGGGGGCGGGGCCTCCCTTTCCCCCGGTCCACTGCCATCCCTAGCACACAACCAATCAGAGAGAGAGATATAAAGGGCATGTGTGGGAGAGATCAACGTTTGCTTCCAAGCCACTTGTTCTCTCTCTCTTTATTTCGTTGGTTACTGCGAGTGAGGGGGAGGGCAAACGACTGATAACCGCAAGACCGTTAGGAATTCCCTCAACATCTCAGTGAGGAGCTTTAGCTAGCGGCTCGCGAAGGAGCGATCGACACGTGTCCCTCATGATGCCGCTCGAATCTCGATTATTTGGTCCTGATTCTTTACGCTATTTCGCGGCATGTTGTGTCTCAGTAAGTGTCGACCGATACCTATCGTATCGTATCGGTAGAAAATCAATATGTTTTGACCCTGAATTGGTTTTTTAATAAATATAAAATTACTTTAAATTACTTTTAAATATTATTTTAATTATTTTAACATGTGTGATACGTAATATTTTTTAATTATTTTTTGGCCGAATTCAGAATGATTCACTTGAGTATGGGTATCGGCCGATTCACATGAATCGTTGGCCAAAGATACAGGGCCGATAACGATGCGTGCGTCACCCTCTTTTTCTTCTACCCCTTCTCTTCTTTCTTTGTCTGACTGAGAGGAGCAGGGGGCTCTGCATACAGAGGAAACAAAAGCAAGAAGGAAGAAAAGGTTCTCTCTCTCTCTCTCTCTCTCTCTCTCTCTCTCTCTCTCTCAAACGCATGTGCGTTTATGTGTATATGCATGTGTGCATACGTGAGAGAAAATATGCTGAGATATCGCATTTCTAACAGAGGATCGCCTCTGTGAGTTCTGCAACAAGATACGCGGGATGTGTTGTTTATAAGAGCTCTCTCTCTCTCTCTCTCTCTCTCTCTCTCTCTCTCTCTCTCTCTCTCTCTCTCTCTGAGTGAGAATCAGGTTTTGTGGCTATTACGGAACTCATTTTATTGTGTCACGGCCAGAAATGTCTCTTTAGGTTTTAGATCTATGATTGGATTTTGCGTTTCGTTTATTTCATGATTTTTACTGTATTTCAGGGGTTTTAACGTGATACTACGCTTTTCTTCTTTGTTTTGCGTTCGGAAGATCTGATCCGAAGGATTTTTTGACGATTTTTAGGATGTTAACCCTTTCTTTAACGAGATTCTCTTTTTATTAATCTTAGGGTTTGGATTTTTATTTTGAGTTCACGGTTTGATTTAAGTCGTGATTATTGTTGATTTAAGTGATACCGTTGTTTTCCTCCCGTCTATCTTGATTTTGGGAACTGTAAAACGCTGTTGTTTAGCTGTTCTCTTGTGGTTCTGATATGGCGGATTCTGATTCTTAATTAAAACTGATCTGGTGAAGTTATTTTCTTTATCGTGTTCATTTCGTTCACCAAATCTGGTAGCCTCTGGAGTTGCAAATTTAACGTACTTTTCATGGATCTCGTCATGAATCCATCCACCTGCAGTCTATGCAATTTTCCTGGTGCTATGCATATCATCCCCAAACCTTTTATCTTTAATTCTCACCAAATTTCTGATGCATGACTTGCTAAGCCTGTGGTTGATTTTGTTTGTAATATTTTTAATCATATCTTGATGGCAAAGCTCGGAGTAGGAGATGAAGTGCTTCAAGCGCACGGTTAGACCTTTCTTGATGTTTTCATGTTAGTATAGGTCTGTCATTGTTGTCCGCTACTCTTTTTATTTTTGCAGAACATGAGAGATTCTTAAATCTTTTGTTATAGGGAATAGTTGATTGAAAAGTTATTCCTAATCATGCATTGATTTGATGAAAACAAGGCAACATGTTTTTCAAAATCTTCTACCCTTCTCAATTGGTTGATATTTGTGCTCTTTGAAAGCAGAAGCATTACACTTCACCTTCCACGATTTCTTGCACAATGAACAATGAAATGTGGAATGTGATGGCTTCAATTTCCTTTATCATGACAAGCATCTTAAGATTGAAGGAATTTACCTCTCCCCTCCCTGTTGGTGGAACCATGGATCTGCTTTATTGCTTGTAAATCTGCCCTTACTACCTCTATATTCTTTAGTTAAGGTCTGATAGTTAGAACAGGATAAAGTCATACAAGCTAATATCTGGATGTCCAAGTTCCGTACTTTGAACTTTTTTATTTTGTGATTTGTGAACCAGTCATGAGAATATAGAACCTATGTGCAGAAAAATATGATACATGTTTTATGCATTTTACCAATTGATTTCTATTTATGCAATTGTTTTTTTTTGTTGTCTTAAGACATGGAAACATTTTTCAATGTCCCTTTACACTCTGTCACTACGGATGATGGTCAAAGCTAGTTAACTAGAGAGTGCTTCCAATATTTCTAGGGGGAAATGAAAAGTTTTGATTCTAATAAATTATAAATGTCTTGATGCATTACAATCTAATAGTATTATATATTGTCAAACTGCATATGGAAAGCAAATTGGTTTAAGCAGAGATGATTTCAGGTGTGCTGTTTTCAGATTGTAGACATGGCTCCACCACTTGAAAATGCAATCAAATCTGTTGATGCTACCCATGCTCATCCTCCTCTCAATGAGAGGATACTTTCTTCTATGTCCAGAAGGTCTATTGCTGCTCATCCTTGGCATGATCTTGAGATAGGTACATTTCCTCACTGTCACAATTTTTTACCAATAGTATTTTCAACCTTTTTTTCTCTTTCAAACTGCCACTCTTATTTTCAGTTTGATAATGTGGATGCAGGACCTGGAGCGCCTACCATTTTCAACTGTGTAAGAATTGATCCTCAATTTTCATTGTGCTCAGATGAGTTGCTTGCTATCAATAAAATGTGTGATAATACTTATTTATTTTCAATTAGATCTTGAAGTTTATAGCTTGCTGATTTGATAGTTAATTGCTATGTAACACTGACTCTTTTTAATTGCCAATGCACCTGTGTCGCACCCGTACTTGGACAGGGCTTCCACATTTGCAGGTGCAGTCAACCGCACCAGGGTCCATTTGTTGTCCAATACTGGACTCAGTTAACCCTAACCAAGTCCAGTTTTATCTATAACACACACACACACACACACACACACACACACACACACACACACACACACACACACACACACACACACACACACACATATATATACATATGTGCACCCCGCTCCCAAGTTTTTGGAAACTGCCATGTCACACCACTCGCACTCACACTTATATGACATAGGCTAATTGTTTAATTTATCTGAAATTGAGACTCAGTGAAGTTGTCTGTAGATTAAGCGTACTCATCCTTCTTCCACTTAAACAATTCACCTTATTTAAATTCGAAAGTCAGCATATTTGGTCCTTTTTTTTGTCTTCTTCTGGTAAGGATTAAGAACTTTGAATCATGGGCGTTCGTCAATTCAAGAGATATTTCACCTGGGTTGAGTACATTCAATTGTTTGCATAGTTGAATTGGTTCTCTTTTGAAATTTGTTAATTTCTTTCTGATCATGAATTCACTAAAACTAATGTGGTTGTTTACACTAGATGAATATATGAACATTGATTGAGTAGATGCTAAATCATCCATAACTCATTGGAAATGAACATAGCTTTTGTATGTTAAAAGCTTAAAATAATAAAGTTGATATTCTGCAGCATTAACATGATACAATGCCACTAGATTGGGAAGAAAAGTGTGAAAATTTATCCTTCTTCTTTGTCAGTTTTTTATGCTTGAATTTCTTGTCATATCACCAAGTGTCTTTATCAAGTATCACCATTGGTGCCTCAGGATTTTCTTTTAATCTTCCTTTTCTTTGTATGTGTTGCTGGCTCACTTTACTGTCTTGCAAAAGAAGATTGAAATTCATTTTCTGAATGTCATAATTGGGGGCTTGATTTTATTCAAAAGGTTTTGGGGCTCAGCACTCTGGAGGACATTGGGAACCCAACACCCCATATGTTTGATTTCTTTTATGTTTTTCTCTAGTGATGTGCCTGATGTCTGTGAATTTTATTAAGTAAAATCCAAACTGTTGATTCCTTCAGGTTGTGGAGATTGGAAAAGGTAGCAAAGTTAAGTATGAGCTGGACAAGATAACCGGTCTGATTAAGGTGATTGTAATACTCTTTTTTGGTTTTCAGGAGCCCTTTTTATGTTGATCTGGGTTCTTAATGTGATGTTAATGCAGGTGGATCGTGTATTATACTCATCGGTTGTGTACCCTCACAATTATGGTTTTATACCACGTACACTCTGTGAGGACAATGACCCAATTGATGTCTTAATCATTATGCAGGTAAAATTTCTTATGGGAAGCAGCCTAGGTTTTTCAACAAGAAGTTAAAAAAATAAGTTAAGAAGCCTTGAAAATTGGCTTTAGGATTCATGTAAACTGATCTGTTCAGGTCATCCTGGAGTTGGGACTATTGCATGGGTGGCTCCTTCTTAAGCCTATATTAATGTTGGAACATGTTTATTTGGCCAACTTGATCAGTGCACAAATGTTTATAAAACACCTGTATCTTAATTTCTTGATTTCTGACTCAGAATGCACAATCAACTTCTGTTTTTTATTTTGAGATAATTATGCAATTCCTTTTTCTTGAGGGAGTGGTTGCTATAAACATAATATTTAATCTTGCTAATATGTCCAAGGGCTTATTTTTCATGTAACATGTATGGTCAATAGCATTTGTTCTCGGGGAATTAGGGTCTCCAACATTTAAAAAGTAGGTAAGTTTATTACGTCTGGTCATATGTCACTGAATGAGGAATTGGCTTCATGACATTTGAGTCCTCTTCTGGTTTTTCTTTTTAACTGTCACAGGAACCTGTTCTCCCAGGCTGTTTTTTGCGAGCTAAAGCTATAGGACTCATGCCTATGATTGATCAGGTGCTCTTGAGAGACTTCTTGATTTTTCTTCCTGTTATCTTTATTTCTTTTTCAGAGAGTGGCCCTAACAGATTGAATGGCTTATGATATAGGGAGAAAAAGATGACAAAATTATTGCTGTTTGCGCTGATGATCCTGAATACCGTCACTACACTGACATCAAGGAGCTGCCTCCTCACCGTTTAGCTGAAATCAGACGCTTTTTTGAAGACTGTATCCTTTATTATTAATATTTAACTGCATTACAAGTGTTGTAGCTTTCAACATTGCATGCCAATGACATTGGCACTTCGTTTTAATGGCATTTTATTATGACATGGCAAGAGTTGTTCATAAAATCATCGATGTGTATCTTCATATAACTTTTTGGCTTTTTTGTGACTGTTCAAGTCCTTGATCAACTTCAAAATCAGACAAAAAGAATGAAAACAAGGAAGTTGCTGTGAATGAGTTCCTGCCTGCCTCTACTGCCTATGAAGCTATCCAGCACTCGATGTGAGTCTGCTTTTCACTTTGATTATGTTATCATTTCATATTTTGTTTGGATTATGTGTATCTTAAAACTTATGTCTGTTTTTCACTTTGATTATGTTACCATTTCATATTTTGTTTGGCTTTTATTTTTCTTAAAACTTTGGATGGAAAGCTACTCAATGATCACCTTCCATGGATTCACTTATATAAGACGTGGCTAAGGTTGCAAAAAACAGAGCTTGAATACCGCTTGTGAATAATCCGAGGAACATCACAGGTATAGGAATCACTAAAGGTACTAGTTCATCAACCTATATATTCCTGAAAAGTCAAAAACTAAGTGATAAAGGTTTTGTGTAATCTTCTAAGACATTAATTGGTAAAAGTATCGGAGTTGGTTGAATGTATTTACCGAAATAACCCAATCCTTTTTTAGTAAGGCCTGCATAGAAACATGCCACTGATGTGAGTAAAGCTAAAGCAACAGTTGAATTTATCATTCGTAGTTGCAACTAACTCCCCATGAGATAACTGGATTTATGGCTACACAAACCATTAAGGATAGTTCCAGATTTGGGCCAAGACGAACTATTATAGATGATTTATTAAAACCATTGAATTTGGAATATGGTAAAGTAGCTCCTGGTTAGGGAACTATACTATTTATGGGTGTTGCAATGGTTCTATCTACATTATTCCTATCTATTATTTTGTAGATTTATAATTCTTCGGTTTTACTGGATGGGATTTCATTAAGTTAGGTCCAAAAGAACGGGCAAGTCCTAACTTTCAATAAAAAAAAAGGAATCACCTAGGATTCGGATTTCTAGGTCATCTCATTCTGTTTGGTAGTTCAACCGTGGAATTCTTTTGAGTTGGTATTTCCGGAATATGAGTGTGACTTGTTATTCCTATTGATAGTACAGAATAAGTCTGTAAAAGTTCTTTTCAGTTTGATTATGTTATTTGTTGACTTATGTGTATTTTAAAACTGTTTTAGATGTGCCTGTTCATATGAATTGACCACAGGCTTGATGCATCCAATGAGCCCAGTGGCAGTTGGAATGTGCCCTCTGAACATTTTGTTCTTTTGTGTTGTTTACTTAGAAAGAAGTAATACGGCTTTGCATAGATTTCTGTGGAAGGAAAAGTGCTGATATATCTTCTTTTTTTCTAAAGACGTGTCATATTGTAAATTGCCAATGCTTTCTCCTACCAAGTAGCACTTTGTCAAGTAAAAATTTCAACAGGAGAAACATGTTTGCTTATTTTGTAGTACTGAAGGATCTAATGTGTTCGTTCTGATCATTGGGACATACGGTTAAAAACCGAAATCATGTTTACTTTGGTGGGCACCTATGTCACATAGGTGTGGGTGCGGGTGTGGGTACGGGTGCGGGTGCGGGTGCGGGTGCGGGTGCGGGTGCGGATGCGGATGCGGATGCGGATGCAGGTACGGGTGCGGCGATGCGGCACTTTAAAAAAACTTGGGTGCGGGGGTACGGGGAGGGTGTGTATATATATATATATATATATATATATATATATATATATATATATATATATATATATAATTTTTAACAGTTTTAAGTTAACACTACGTATATGTGTGTGAATTTATGTATTTATATATATAATATAGATAAAAATGGACTTGATTAGTGTTAACTGAATCTACTTTTAGATAGAAATGGACCTCAGTATGGTTGACTTCTGTTAAAATGTAAAACTGTACATATATGTATATATAATAATATTATATTATTATTATATATATATATATATAAATATATTTTTAATTTCTTTCTTTTCTGTATTTTTTTTCCTTTATTTTTATTTTTTGTCTTTATGTCATCTAGTTCAGTTTGAACTAGAATGACTGTTGCTAGTCAAGTCCTGTCCAGACTTGACTAGCAATAGAGTTGTTGGACTGACACAGTCCAACAGCTCTTAATAGAGTTGTTGGACTGACACATTCCAACAGCTCTAAATAGAGCTGTTGGACTGTGCCCAACAGCTCTATTGAGTCCTCTTTCAGCTGTGTATATAAAGGGGTGCAGCCCCTCTTGTATTTCACTCCAATGCTTCTTAAGCAATTGGTTTTTCATATCAATAAAGAATACATTTTTATTTTTATTTTGTTTCCAGTTATACCCTTTTTAAGGGTTATGCTTTAGTGTCATTCTTGACACTTGCTCTTGTTAATCAAAGCTCGTGTTTCGAAGATCCCCATTTCATTTCATGGTATCAAAGCCGCGGAAGTACTAAATCTTGAGGAAAAGCTGCCTCGGTTTCCGTGCCCGTTTGCAAAAGTGTTCGCCACTTGAAGAGAAGTGTTTTATCACTTCATTGGAGAAGATTTCACATCTTGTTGTATTGTTTTTTTTTTCTTTCTTTCTCATTTTCCTTCTTGTTTCTCTTCTATCCCTATTCTTTCTCTCCTTGTAATCGATGGATGACAATGATAAAGTCACCATCATGCCTATGAAACTAAGCGATACGAACTATGTAACATGGGCTTCAATCATGAAGCACCATATATGGGGAAAAGGCTTATGGGGGATTGTGGATGGTTCCGATTCGGAACCTAAGCTATCTCTTACTAAAAAGGAGGGAGATAAAGACGTCCCTCTATCGGAAGAAGAGAAAATCACGGCTATTGCCTCATACGAGAAGAAATGGAAAGAATGGAGAATATCTCATGCGAAGATAATGTCATGGCTTATCAATAGCGTTGACATTAAAAAATGCTCAAGTCTTGCCAAATTTGATCATGCCGATAAGGCATGGGAATACCTTAAGAATATGTATTCCCTTAAAGATATTGCACACGTGTGCAACCTCCAAGAAAAAGTTCGAATGATGACACAAGGAGACAAAACTATTCGTGAATATTACAATGGGTTGTCCGAACTTTGGGAAGAACTTTCCCTTTTAGAACCAAAGTGGCATTGTGCCGAAGACATCGAGCTTCGTCAGAAACAACTCGATGTTGAACATTTTTACCAGTTTATCACTGGATTAAGGCCGGAATTTGAAACCACTAAATCGGCCCTACTTCACCGGGGAAAAATTCCTTCTATTGTTGAAACTATTGAAGAGTTAACAATGGAAGAAAATCGTCTCCGGAAAGGTTCTTTAAAAATTGAAGATGATTCCGTTTTAGCCGTGTCTAGACCAGGGAATCATGTTCGATCATATAGGCCTCCTCACTTTAACCGACAAAATGGTGACTATGATAAGAAGAAAGTTATTTGTCATCACTGTCATGAACCGGGACACTACAGGCCACAATGTCCCAAACTTAAGGAGCTGAGAGAAAAAAGAGCTGCAATTGCTGGATCGGAGCCTAAAGATCAGGATGCACCAGTTTCCCTGGCCCAACTAATGGAGATCCTTCAGCCTCTCATCAAAGGTGCCTCTTCCTCATCTGAAGCTTCAACCGGCGCAGCAGCCTCATCTTTTTCTGATTTAGGTAAAATTTCTTGGCTTCTTGACTCTGGTGCATCTTTTCATATGACCCCAAATAATCAAAGTCTATCCAAATGTGTTAAAAATAAAACAAGTGTGTCAAAGGTCTTTACTGCTGATGGGACTTCTCTTGAAATAGAAGGAATAGGAGATTTTGAAAAAATTTATAAAACAAAAAAATTTTTTATTCCAGAAATTAGACATGTTCCCAAATTAAATTTAAATCTTTTATCTGTATCTCAAATTTCTGATTATGGGTGTAATATTTTTTTTTCTTCTCATGGTTGTTGGGTACAGGATCGCCAGTCAGGCAAGCTGATTGGGGAAGGCCATAGAGAAGGAGGACTCTATTACATGGATTTTTTGGAAATGCCGAAGAAAGCTTTTTGTTATAATATTCAAAAAATAGAGTTGGAACTGTGGCATAAGAGACTTGGTCACCCACATATAGCCAAAATCCAACATTTTCCAAATCTAGGGAAATTTTGTAACTCTGAATCATTTGATTGTAAAGATTGTATTCTCGGCAAAATGAAAAGATTACCATTTCAGAACAGAACCTTTTTCTCTTCAAGACCACTTGAATTAATACACTCGGATGTTTGGGGTCCTGCACCAGTAATTTCTAAAGGAGGATTTGTTTACTATGTTATTTTTGTCGATGATTTCTCCCGACATACGTGGATGTACTTTCTCAAACATAAGTCTGAAGTATTTTCATACTTTCAAACTTTTCATAATATGGTTAAAAACAAATTTCAAAATGATATTACTATTTTTCGCACAGATTCAGGGGGAGAGTTTTTATCCACAGATTTTCAAAATTATCTTAAATTGCATGGCATCACACATCAAAGATCTTGTCCTTATACACCTCAACAAAATGGACTGGCAGAACGAAAACATCGACATATTATAGAAACCACTAGAACTTTATTAATAGCAAATCAAGTCCCTAAAGACTTTTGGGCAGAAGCTGCCTTAACTGCCACCTATCTCATTAATAGGATGCCATCTTCTTCGTTACAAAATATCACTCCCATTGAAAAACTTATGAACATTTCTCCAGACTACTCTAGATTAAGAATATTTGGGTGCAAATGTTTCATATTTACTGACAAAAATGATAAACTTTCCCCTCGTGCGATTCCATGTGCCTTTTTAGGATATGCTGAAAACCAGAAAGGTTATAGATGTTTTGACTTCAAAAATAATAAACTATATGTGTCTAGAAATGTTTCCTTTCTTGAAAAGGAGAGCTTCTTTGATTTTAGAAAATTAAAAGACGTCACTGAGTACTCCTTTTTGCTAGATCTAACATCAACATCTGATGAATATGACCTTGATTGTAACTTTGATGATGATCCAAGAATTATTGATCTTAATGTTGAAAATGAAGAAGTTCATAGAGATACTAGTATTCAATATTCCAGGCGACAAGAGTCTAATACTCCATGTGCACTTGAGAAATATTCTAACATTCCAACTAGACAATCATCCCGGATCTCGAGGCCTCCAGAAAAGTTTGTATCATACGAGTCTTTCTCACCCACATATAGGGCAGTTATTGCATTAATTCACTCATATGAAGAACCATCCACATATTTTCAAGCAAAAAATGATATCAAATGGATAGAAGCCATGAAAGTTGAATTAGATGCACTTGAAAAGGCTTCTACATGGAATATTCAAGATCTTCCTCCAGGGAAGAAAACTATAGGATGTCGATGGGTTTATAAAATTAAAACCAAGAGTGATGGTACTCTTGAAAGATATAAAGCCCGTTTAGTAGCCAAAGGTTATGCCCAAGAATATGAGATTGATTATGAAGAAACCTTTGCTCCGGTGGCTCGTATGACTACTGTCCGAACCTTAATTGCCTTAGCTTCTATCAAAAAATGGTCTATTTTTCAAATGGATGTCAAAAATGCTTTTTTAAATGGAAAGCTAGTTGAAGAAGTATATATGGAACCCCCTCCTGGTCTAAGTATTCCTAAGGGTAAAGTCCTTCGCTTAGAAAAAGCTCTTTATGGACTTAAACAAGCACCAAAAGCTTGGTATGATAGGTTTAGTCATGTTATGATTGATATTGGTTTTCAATTCTGTTTAACTGACACTGCTTTGTTTATTAAGAATTCTGATGCAGGGATCATTGTGCTTCTTCTCTATGTGGATGATATGATCATCACCGGAAGCGATAAACAGGGAGTTGAAACAATCAAAACACTTCTTAAATCTCATTTTGAAATGACTGATTTGGGCTTGTTGAGATATTTTTTAGGCATTGAAGTTGCTTATTCTCCTAGAGGATATTTATTATCTCAGACTAAATTTGCTTTTGATATTGTTTTCAGGTCTGGTATTACTGATGATAAGAAAGTTGACACTCCAGAAGTTGTTAATGTTAAAATGAAGATTGATGATGGAGAACTTCTTGCAGACCCTACTCCTTACAGACAGCTTGTCGGGGCACTTTCCTATCTATCCATTACCAGACCAGATATAGCACATGCTGTTCATACAGCAAGTCAATTTCAACATGCTCCTACTTCTGTTCATATGGGAGCAGTCATGCGTATTATCAGATACATCAAGTCCTCTCTTTCACGAGGACTTTTCTTATCTTCCTCCTCTTCTCTTGATTTAATTGCATATACTGATGCTGATTGGGGAGGTGATCCCAATAACAGACACTCAACCACTGGCTTTTGTATCTTTTTAGGGGAATCATTAATCTCGTGGAGGTGTAAAAAGCAGCAGAAGGTATCTCTCTCATCCACCGAAGCTGAATACAGAGCCATGGCAACCACGACCATGGAAGTAGTTTGGCTCCGACGACTGCTTGCTGACATGGGAGTTGAAGCAACAAAGGCTTCACAAATTTGTTGTGACAACAAAAGTGCGATCTACATTGCCAGTAACAGAACATTCCACGAACGCACCAAACACATCGAAATGGATTGTCACTACGTCAGAGAGGAATATCTACACGGGATAATTGATCTGCCATATGTCACTTCAGAATATCAGTTAGCAGACCTCTTTACAAAGCCTCTCGCTGCTCCCCGATTTCACTTTCTCTTAGACAAACTTTCGCTCATTGTACTGTAAGTTTGAGGGGGAGTGTTAAAATGTAAAACTGTACATATATGTATATATGATAATATTATATTATTATATATATATAAATACATTTTTAATTTCTTTCTTTTCTGTATTTTTTTTTCCTTTATTTTTATTTTTTGTCTTTATGTCATCTAGTTCAGTTTGAACTAGAATGACGGTTGCTAGTCAAGTCCTGTCCAGACTTGACTAGCAATAGAGCTGTTGGACTGACACAGTCCAACAACTCTTAATAGAGCTGTTGGACTGACACATTCCAACAGCTCTAAATAGAGTTGTTGGACTGTGCCCAACAGCTCTATTGAGTCCTCTTTCAGCTGTGTATATAAAGGGGTGCAGCCCCTCTTGTATTTCACTCCAATGCTTCTTAAGCAATTGGTTTTTCATATCAATAAAGAATACATTTTTATTTTTATTTTGTTTCCAGTTATACCCTTTTTAAGGGTTATGCTTTAGTGTCATTCTTGACACTTGCTCTTGTTAATCAAAGCTCGTGTTTCGAAGATCCCCATTTCATTTCAGACTTCATCTAACACAAAGGAAGCTCTGTCCAAGTGTCGCACCCGCCTGGGTGTGGGTGTGGTGCCCTGTTAGAAGAGTCCGTGTGACATAGGTGGGCACACTTCCCAGGTTCATCAATCCTGTGTAATGCCACTAAAGGACATCTATGCATAAGCTTCTTAGTAGCTTTAGTAATAACCTCCATTGTGGCTGGTTTTACAAGCATGGGCACTCCTTGCAGGAATACGATGTTATTTCTATGGGAGCTCAAAACATCTTGATGTCATCAATGTTAAACTGTGTCAAACGACAAATGGCTTGTCTTGATCATTTTTAGTGACTTATTCCTTCTTGGTTGTGCAGGGATCTCTATGCCACATACATTGTGGAGAGCCTAAGGAGATAGACTGCTGCTCTGTTAAGCATGGATGTTGACAAAAGCATATATCAACCATTACAGTTGGTTTGTTGATGGAAAAATTCAGTTCTCCTGGTGATTGTTTTGATGAATATGATGTTTGCATAGGTATACATTAAATTGTAATGTGTGATTTAACCATAAGACGCCCCATATGTGTCTTTTTTTTGTCAAATATATAATCTGGTGAAGCTTCTTCTTTGGCAATCTTTGCTTGTTCTTTCTTGTTACTGATTTAGTTGAAAGCCAACCAGCCAATTCTGGTCAATTTGTTTTCTTGATCTCAAAGTTTGAGTTGATCTTGATGAGTTCAAACAAGATGAAGATTATGATTGACAATTTATGCTCAGCAAGAATATAAAAATGTCTGCTCATGATCCTGACTGAATGTCAAAATTTTGGGAAACAAAATATCATTAAACGCAAGTCTTATTGGTGATATTTTGCGATGGAAAGTTTAATAGGGTTAGGGTTCAAGTTGGGGTAGCATCTTAATGTTGTGGTATGTCGCAAATATTGATGATACATTTTAAAGATATTGCCATTTGTGGTGATATCAATATAATAAAAATAGTGTGTGTTATATTTGTAAGCAAGTTTTGCTTTTGTATATATTCACATATGCTAATATTTTCTCAATATTTCTCCAAAAATTCCTGTCGTAAACTGTAGTTAACCGTGTTAGATGCAGTCAATGCCATGGATCCTGTTGTAAAGGATTTTTAGTCCCATCGAGTGTTGTGTGTCCTTATGACCTGGTTCTATCTGGCAACCATATCTCTCTATCATAAGTCAGACATCATTTGCTCTAATATTGGGTTCACGTGCTTCTCAAAGTTGACCTACTTGAAAACCTCGCCGTCTGCCACAATTAAAAGTGGTCACGCATGCACTTTTCGAAAAAGGATAGTCACAAGATAAGTGATTCTAATGCATTCGGTTTCTATTTGGGAGGTTTGCCTCTTTGTTCGGGACCACTAAATATGCCACAAGATTGTCAGGTTGGATACATTGATGCAGGCTTATTTCCTCTTACACGGTCCGTTTGAAGAGGATGCACAATTTTGATAGGATTTCAGATTAGTTAAAGTGTCTATAATATGTTACAGTGTCACATTAAATTGACTTGTGTCTAATACCAACAACTATGGTAGATGAGGTGAATGGAGATGGTAGGGTGATTGGGTTGAGAAAGAAGGGAAACAATTGGAAGTGATGGGCTAGTCAGCTAGGGAGGAATAAGGGAATCAGCTAGGAGATGAAGGGTTTGGGGAGGAAGATGGTGGTTTTGGTGGTGGTTGAGCTGAGAGTTTGGTGGTTTGGGATGGTTATGAAATGGTTAGAAAGGAATCTCTAGAGTTAGGGGAGTTTTTGTAACTCTAGAGCCAATGAACTCCCTAATTCAAGGAAGGGAAGGCCTCCACAAGACAACTCAATAGAATTAACTTCAATTTTATTCACCAAAGAGTAGAATGAATAAAAATGGCTTGAGCTGGGCCTCATATAGACCATGGCCTCCTTATCTACACCTAATACATATGAATATTATATTCATGCAACTTGGTTCTCAGCTATACATTAAAGACCCAAGAAATACAAGATATTACAACATCCCATGCCGCCCATGTAGGAGCCTCTCTAGGCTTGCCAGTTGGTGTGAAATTGCATGTAACATCAATATTTAATCTATAGAGATGGCTAAAAAAATGCTTGTAACAATCCCATCCCCTTGAAATTTTCCTTGTCCACAAGGTAAGCGCAGTCGTAGCCAATGCTCATGTTAAGATGGAAATGAACTTGGTGCTGGAGTCCTTTCGGGTCCCAAATATTGACTCTCTTCCAATGGTTCAACTTGAATGCACTGCTTCCATTGTTAGCTACTATTATGAACTCCAGATGTCCTAGCTTGGAATTAAGTTTCACCAAATCCATTGCACTCAAGTGTGCTCTGACCTGAATCTTATCAGTTTGGTCTTTGTTAACAGCTGATCTGTCTATAGAAATTGATTCAGCTTTGGAAATGATAGCAAGGTCTATCTTTGAGTCAAGTCGGAACTCACATTCTAAATGCCACCAGATTTCCCTAGGCATGGTCTTGTTCAATCTGACCATATATTGCTTGAACTCCTTGCCAATATTGTCATGTTGATGCATCCATCTCGACTTTTTTCAGTTGATGGATTTGCAAGGATATGTACTGTCTTTTGCAAGGCCAGATCCTTAGCTTCATCTTCTTTCATTTTGGAGGGTACTAATTACCCCCATTTGGTTGATTCTGGACATCTGAAGTTATTTCCTTCCCAGTGGCAGATTCTCGTCTAATTGTATGTGGCAGTCTTACAGCAGCAACCAAGGTGTTGAGCTTATTTGGTGCTTGCATGTTTTGTTGTGGTGAAGCAGCTTGTCTGTTGCGAGTTTTGGTAACTCATGGATATTTATGCGTGAGCCTGACTGTATCTGTAAATTAGCTTCAGCATCTATGGCATTAGATCTGTAGTTGTACTTGTGGCATGATCCTCTTAACAGGAGTGCAGCTGCTAATTTTTCTTCAGTTTTCCCTGAATGTAAGTATAGATTCAGTATAATGTTGCCCACTTTCAACGTCAAAGAGCTCAGAGGCAACCCGAACTGAATTATGTTATGCACTTTAACTAGCATTCGCTTCAATGCTGGTGTATTTTTTTCTGTTCTTTGAACTTTCTGTAAGTCAAGCAGCCTTCTAGTCCTACAGATGCACATCTCTTCGCATTCAATATGAGTCCTTTAATTTCCTGCATAATTTTTTTGTAAGTCAAGTGTTCTATCATATAAGTAAGCAGGATCAGACACTTCGATGTGTTAGCATCAGTTGGGCCAGTGTTTGCACTTGAGCCTAGATCTTTTGAAGTGTGTCTGGTCTGCTACTTGATTTCATCCCATGTAATCTCCTGCACCTGCTCGCTACAGTAGTAAACGGCATTGGCACAGTTGCTCCATCAGCGTTCCTTCTGTGCTTGTGAGACAAGAAGATCAGCCTCACACAGGTAATGAACTGCAGCATAAAATTTATTTGACCATGATTTTGTTCTGCATCCTTCCTCACACTGGCTTGGTTATACCTTGATGTGAAGGAGAACTTGGTAACAGCAACAGGGTAGCTGGAGCAACAATAGGCTTCAACACTGCCCATTGTACTTTGGTTCAGCTGCATGCAAAGTGTGGAATTCCTACAGTAATTCTGTTTCAAGTTTTAAAGAAATTTTTGCTCAGCATTTGTAGAGATGCAACGTGGTTTTAGCAGCAGGAGTAAGGCAACCTTAAAATAATGGTGGTAGCTTGTACTACCACTTGCAACCTTGGCAACATCAAGTTGCGACAATCTAACACACCTCGTTAATGGTCCTTAATTATTTGGGTGGCAAGGATGGGCTCAATCGATGGGACTTCTTGCTGCAATCTGGTGCTATTTCAGGAGTTCAATAGTCGATTGTGTCACAGTACACAAGAAGTGATCTGTAACCTTGAAGTGGTGTTTGCAATTGGGAAACTGTTGGTGTGGCTTCCACTGTGGTGTCCCTGTGTGACAACTTCAGGGCAGCTGTGACAGCCATCCAGCTTTAGCTGACCTCCCGAATCAAATATATTTGTTTGGTTCCCCTTTGCATAATGATTCAAATCTTAAAATTATTAGTTACCATTTCCATCCTTGTTACAACACAGTTTTTCATTTCTACTCTTAAGCTCATAACTTCCAACCAATCAGGAAATACCCGAGTTCAACACTGCTCCAGTTTACATATAGTGCAAATGCTCTGTTTCTGCCACTCAGTTCAACACCCTCTTCAACAGCAACAAATATAGATTGCATTCCTTGTGACCCGCCGATGCTGAACCTTGGTGCATCTTCTTCACACTGTTCCGCGATTTTTTATCTTGGCCATTCAATTTTGCCTCGTTCTGTGGAACAGGTTTCCTTCACCAAGTCATTCTCATATTCGGGCTAAGGCATCTTCTCGAACATCTGGCACCCGCACTTCAGATTTCCACCCGGATCAAATACTTGTTATTGTTCTGCATCATGCTTGCTAATTGTGTGGTTTGTACTATCTTGGCAGGGCATGTGTTCCAAGTTCTGAATTTCAATATGCTCACTTCCTAAAACACTACTTAAGCGGCAAGCTTGAGCTACACAATGTAGGACAAAACTTATGTTTTGTTGACAACCCAAGTCTGCTGAAATTCTATAGAATGCTCATCTGATTCTTTATTCCATGCTTCCTTCTTCTCATCTTTTGTGTTTGCATTCTTAAGAATGGCTTGGTCTGCACTTGTGCACAATATTTTATTCAAACTTTTCACTCCTTTTCATTTTCATCTTCCCTACTAGTTGCTTCTCCTTCATGTACTAAATTTTTGTCTTGTGGAGCTGTGAAAGGCTAATGTACAGGTTCATTAGCTGACGAGTAGTCTCTTGTATGACAGCTTCTTCTATGACCATTTACCAAACAACTCACATAATAATGCTCCAAGTCTTCTTTCAAACCAAGTTTGTCATCACAAAGCAGTGATATGAATTCTTCATATCCCAGGTCTAAAAGGCCATTTAGTGACCAGTGAAAATTCTCTAGTGTCTTCTTGAGCTTCCTGAGGCTGTCAATGATCGCAAGATCTATTTCCTTAGCTAACCGCTTCTTGATCTCAACATAAAGTACTTTAATCTTCTCTATAATTTTTCTTACCTCATCCGATGGAGAGTTTCGCTTACCACAATTAATCACAACCAGCATACAAAACAACTCAGTATCAATTGAGTGGAAGATCCTATTAAACTCATCACTTCATGGTTGCCATCTAACAGGAATTTCACTTCAATTCAGTCAAGCAATTTCTGCAGCTAGTTGTGCTTGAACTTGCAGAGGCCAATTGGGTTCTGTATAGGCTAGGTTTAGGCCAGGGCTTGTTTTGGTCTTCAAGTAGGGGAACTTGAGGGTTTACAGTCAAATTTTCAGATCAATTAATGAGGTTTCAGTTGGGCTAAAGGGTAGGTCAAAACAGGCTAGGTTCAGTTGGTGACAATTGGGTTCAAACATGTTTTAATGTATAATTTTATTTCTAAGCATGGGTCTCTAAAAATTTTGAAATTTGGTCAGGAAGTGGTTAATACATGGATGGAACTACAAAAAAAAAATGAGGCTTAGATTCCAAGGAGTTTGGGAGTTATGATTTTCGAAACATGGGATCCAGTGTGTTTACAGTTCTTTCCGTATTTAAATGATATTGTTTTCGTGGAGTTGATGTTGTGAGATGTTCACTTCCATGTGTTTTTATTTGTTCCCTCTGAAAATAAATAAAAAGAACAGCAACTTATCTCTCCTTTAGGGATGGCATTGAACTAAGGAGAAACGGGCCCACCTTGCCCCCATTTGTTTTAAAATTTTAAAACATATAAAAAATATATAATATATTAAACAATGATGAATTGCACACAATACAACCATAAAATTTTATGTCTCTACGAGCCACATAAGACATCATCAAATATAACTATCTCACAAGAGTAATGCAAAATATTAAATATCTTGTAATTAAAAATATGTCATAATACTCATATTTTTATATTACATAAATAAATAATGATAACTTAAGTGTTAAATAACCATTTTTTTTAATATAATATCAATTATCATCATCACCACCATTATCTTTTTCTCCTCTTTCTTCAATATCCATATTGTCTCCAATATACGTGGGGTTTTCACTATTTACTTTTTGTATTTCTTTAACGGAGATTCATAGAATGTCTTCTTCATTTAAAATTTCTGCTTTTTCTTTTACTCATGCATCAAATGCATTAAATTTTTTTAAATTGATAAGATTACATTTTTCTTTGTGCCTCCTTGATGATAACTTTTTTATTTGCCTACAAAAATGGTACGCAAAAATTAAAATGAATTAGGTTTTTGTATAATATAAAAAACTTTAAATAAACACATAAAAAACAAAAAAAGACTACCTCAAACAAGAGTGAGAGGCGGCGGTGGCCACTGTGGCTGCAGAAAATCTGACGACAAAAAAGGAGAGGACGACTCAGGTTGTGGGTTGCCCAAAAAGCAGCAACCTAAGGAGAAGAAGAGGAAGCGCAGGAGGTGGTAGTCGTGGCCTACCTCCTGACCTACTGAATTGGATAAGAAGAGGAAGGGGAGGCTAAGGGTGCAGGGGCATCGGCAGGGAGGTGGGTGACACCTGCGAGATCTTGCCTACCAAAGGGAGGAGACAGGGTGGTGGTGGCATTCAGCCACCTGAGTCAAAAGGAGGAAAACTGGCACCAGTGGTCGGGTAGTCCTTGCACCACCGAGAAAGAAGAGGGGGAAGGCACAGGTGGTCGTGCAGGTGCTCAGTGTTGGATTTAAAAATCCACCGAAACGAAAGCAGGATCGAATACATGTTATCGCTAAATCGTTGAAATCAAAGCAAAAACTAAAATTCAATCTGGAAGCTTACTTGAATCCATTGGAGCTCTATTAGATCATTGATTGTATGATCTTCCATAACCTCTATGTCTGGACATTTTCCTTTCTCTAGACCTAATGAGAGAGGGATTGAATACTCTTTCTGACTTATGGGGAATCTGAAGAGAGGGTAATTATATAAGGTTTGGGGACCATAACCTAATGTGTTTAGGAGTTTGTCTCCAATTCAGCCCATTACAGAATTGTAGACAGGGCAGGTCTCTTCACATAATATATCATACCATATGAGATATCACAGGGCCCATCCGGATTAGATCACATGAACTGAGCCTAAACCTAGGACAGTTTTAAAATGTGTGGTTCAACGTATGTAGGCCCACATGATTTTCTGAAAATCTCTCACTTGGGCCACATACGTAACCTTATAATCAAACATTGTAACCTTATGAGCTCAAAATTATTGTCTTATCAATTGATATCTCAACATAGAACCAAGGCGGACTTCATTACAAATAACGTAATTGGACTCATCAATGATTATGTATATCGACATAACCAAATGACATGGATCAAGTATGGATGTGAAGCATGGAAATTACATGCAATATGATTAAACATGCCTATTTTCAACTGGTCCTTCCTGAAAACTTTAGTAAGATTACAACATAATGAGTACAGAATGAAATTGAAACTTTAACTTTATACCAAAGTGGTAAAAGAAACTTTATTATATCATAGAACGTTCAAATACGAACTCCCACTAAACTAGCATATCATAAAATGATAAAACACCCATGCGAGCAGTATGCTCGTAAAAGACCTTGGGTGGCAAACCTTTAGTAAGCAGATCCGCAATCATGGAGTTTGTACCAATATGTTCTATCGATATCTAATCATTCTGTACTTTTTCTTTAACAACAAGAAACTTAATGTCAATATGCTTTGACTTCGATGAACTCCTGTTGTTATTGGAATATAGCACTGTTGAATTATTGTCACAAAATAACTTTAGCGGTCTTTCAATATTATCCAAAATTTGCAGTTCTGTGACAAAATTACGTAGCCATATCTCATGGTTGGATACCTCATAACAAGCTACAAATTTTGTTGTCATGGTGGAAGAAACAATTAGTGTCTGCTTGGCACTTTTTTAGGAAATAGTTCTTCTAACCAATAGAAAAACATAGCCTGACGTGGATCTGTGACTGTCTTGGCATCCTGCAAAGTCAGAATCAGAATACACAATGATCTCTAACTAATCTGACTTCCTGTATGTGAGCATGTAACCTTTTGTTCTCTACAAATATTGCATAACCCGTTTGGTTGCTTTACAATGATCTATACCTGAGTTACTAAGATATCTGCCTAGCATCCCAATAATGTACGCTAAATTCGGATATGTGTATACCTAAGCATACATAAGACTCCCCAGAGCAGATGCATAGGAAATATGTTTCGTAGCCTTAATTTTAGACTGGTCTTTGGGGTACTAAGCAATAGGAGTATCCTCTGGTTTGCAATCCTTCATGTCATATCTTTCCAGAATCCTTTCATTATAGCTCTTTTGTGATAATCCAAGAATACTCTGAGAACGATCTCGAAGTAGTTGGATCCCTAATATAAAAGTGGCACCCCCAAGATCTTTCATTTCAAAGTTTTTTGTCAAAAATCTCTTGGTTTCGTGTAGTATGCCTATATCATTACTAGCAAGCAATATATCATCCACATACAAAATCAGGAAAATAAATTAACTCACATTGAACTTATGGTATATGTATTCATCAACCGCATTCATCAACCACATTCATCTCAAAACCAAATGAGAGGACAACTTGATGAAATTTGTGATACCACTGACGGGATGCTTGCTTAAATCCATAGATGGATTTCTTTAGTTTGCAAATCATCTTCTTGGCATCGCCTGAGATAAAATATTTTGGTTAGACCATGTATATTGTCTCAGTGATGTCCCCAATAAGGAATGCAATCTTAATATCCATTTGATGCAGCCCTAAGACATAATGAGCTACAAGTGTCATCATAATCCTGAAGGAGTCTTTCGTAGAAATGGAAGATAAAGTCTCTCTATAGTCAATGCCTTCCCTTTGAGTAAACCCTTTTGCAACAAGACGGGTTTTATATCTTTACACATTACCCTTTGAATCCCTTTTGATTTTAAATATCCATTTACAACCAATGGGTTTTACTCTTTCAGGTAATGGGACAAGATCTCACATGTCATTGTCACTCATGGATTTAATCTCCTCATGCATTACTTCAATCCACTTTTGAGAGTTTGAACTTTGTGTGGATTGGTGGAAGTTAATTGGATCATCTTCTATTAGGTCAGTATCACCCTCATGTTCTTGTAAAAAGACAATATAATCATCTAAAATTGTCCTTCTTCTCTCTCTAGTAGATTTCCTTAATGGCATTGGTTCTTGAGGTTATTGAGTTTGAACTCTAGGAGTAAAAGTTTGATTTTGGATAAAGAGATCTAAAGCATTACCTTGAACCGAAATTGTGGAAGCAATATCAGGAATAAAAAACTGATCACTGTGATTCACAACTGTAGGAAGAGAAAAAGACTTTTTTTTAAAAGCAATGTCTTTTACTTTATCACTCCCCTCAAACTCAGCACCCTCAAAGAAACAAGTGTTTCCCTTTTTGAAAATGATTGATTTATTCGCAGGGTCATAAAACTTATAGCCCATGGACCTTTTAAAATACCCAACGAAATATCTGGTAACCATTCTGGAATCCAGTTTCTTTTCATATGGTCTATAGGGTCTGACCTCAACTGTACATCCCCAAATATGAAAATGTTTCAAACTAGGCTTTCGGTCTGTCCACAATTCACATGGGGTCTTGGTTACTACTTTAGAGGGTACCATGTTCAAAACATAAGTCGCAATCTTTAATGCTTATCTCTAGAAAGACTCTGATAAGGTAGAATGAGAAATCATACTCTTTACCACATTTTTAAGAGTCTTGTTTTGTCTTTCAGCAACATTATTCATGTTAGGGGTGTCTGACATGGTATACTGAGGGACGATCCCACATTTCTTTGGAAATTTAGCAAACGGCACTATATGTTGTTCACCTGATTCATCATATATGTCATAGCACTCACCACCACGCTCAGATCTGACTGCCTTAATTCTTTTGCCAAGTTAGTTTTCAACTTCGGCCTTAAATGATTTGAACACATCCAAGAACTGAGACTTTTCATGAATTAAATATAGGTACCCATAATGAAAATAGTCATCTATGAACGTAATAAAATATGGTTGACCATTCCAAAAATTCATAGAGAATGATCCACAAATATCTGTATGGATCAGTTCTAAGACGTATGCTCTCCTTTCAGCACCTAATTTTCTTATGTTTGTCTGTTTGCCTTTTATACACTCAACACAAACCTGAAAGTTAGTGAAATCAAGGGAATCAAGAATCTCATTTGACACAATCCTTTCAATTCTTTGTTTAGAAATATGACCTAAGCGCTTATGTTGAAATGAAGCAGAATTCTCATTTGTCAATTTTTGTTTTGTACCACGAGAACTTAATTGCAATGTTTCATTAAATGAGGCAATAGTATCAACCAAATAAAGGTTATCAACTATAGATAAAGAACTGGTTCCAATAAGATTTGTATCAAGAAATAATTTAAATTCATTATTTTCAAATAAACAAGAATAACCGTATTTGTCCAAAATGAAAATAGAAACTAAATTCCACCAAAAAGATGACACAATAAATGTTTCTTTCAAATGTAAATAATTTTCAGTCTTTAATAATAACCTAAATGTCCATGTTGCCTCGACTTCAACTATTTTGCCATCGCCCACATAAATGAATCTTTTAGCATCAATTAGTGGTCGGCAATTTAGGCAACCCTGCATTGACACACTTATGTGAGTGATAGCACCAGAATTCATCCACCAAGTGTATTTGGACACAGAAGTTAAATTAACATCAGAACAAATCAAAGTAAGGAGTGTATCTTTCTTCTCACACCAGGCATGATACTTTGTACATTCCTTCTTCACGTGACCCTCTCCTTTGCAAAAGAAACAACTAGACTTTGGGTCATAATGTCTTTTCTATTTTTTCAGCGATTTAGGCTCAACTGCAACTTTCTTAATCTTTTTCTTTTTCTTAAATTTGTCCTTAGAGGTTACTGCTAAATGAGCACTCTCAGTATTCTCTTGTTTCATCCTATCATCTTCTTGCACAAAGTCTGAAATGAGTTCATTAAGAGTTCATTTTTTCCTTCTGGCAGTTACAACTGACCTTAAACTGGTTGTACTGTGCAGGAAGAGATATCAAAACTAGGTGCACGAGTAAGTCCTCAAACAACTCTAACCTTAGTACCTTGAGTTTTGACGCAAGATGAGACATCTCCATGATATACTCCTGAATGTTTCTTTTGCCTTTATACCTCATTGAGACAAGACTCGAAAGAAGAGTACTTGTCTCAACCTTTTCATTTTTTGTAAAAATATTTTTTAATTTCTTTATAAAAATGTTTGGCATTTGCTTATTCGGACATGATGCCTCTTAAGGATTTAGGAATTTCACGTTTCATGATCATGAGACTCATGCAATTAGATCAATCCTACCACTCAAAGTTCTTTTTATCCTCAGTAGAACTCCTATCCATAAGAGTAAGTGGTTGATCTTCTCATAGTAGAAGATTCAGATTCATACATCCAAGAACAATAATAACATTTTCTTTCTAGTTCTTGAAATTAGAACCGCTCAAAACAGGGATGGAAATAATGTTTGCAGATATCATAGAAGCAGAGGTAATAACTGAATAAAGAATAAACAAGCTCACGATTAACATATATTTTCTCATGCAATAACATAAAATAACATATTTAAACAATGGTGAACCCCAATATAAGATACCCAACACAACATTAACACTTAGTTTTTTGACAGAAGAGTCAACTTGTAAGTAATACTCTCAATACAGTAATCAAAATATGGATAATCAGTCTTGTCAAACAATGAGTCTTTCTTTGAACCGACTCGTTATTTACATGAAAAAACGAATAATTGACTCATATTTATTACTGAAAGTATACATTTGGGTTTGGTCAAATAGTAATCTTCCTTTGGGTTGATCATTATTCGCATGAACCGCAAACATATGAACATCAGAATATTTTAAAATGAACTAACCTACACAACAGAGGTTACTTTGGCAACATATTGATTCAATTAATTCAGTTTAAAATATTAGACCAAGAATTAGAAATAATACCAATATTCAAATATGTCAATACATGCACATGAACACTAAGGCAATCACAATAACATACATGAGTCAAACAGTAACCGAATATTGACCCACCAAAATGACCCATAATGCACCCCAAACATCCCTATAAAATCTTTAATTAATTTTGTTTTTAATGGCTAGTGCATGAGTCTGGCCAATCGGACCTGGCCGGACCCACCTGCGGGTCCAAGGTATGTCTGATCCGGTTCAGGTCAGACCTGACGCACTGCAACTAGGTGCAGATCTATAACTGAGTTGACCCAGATCAGGTCAGACCTAGCAATCTACAACCGGATGCAACACTGCGCAATGGATCGGGTCTTGAGCAGGCCTGATCTACACAAACTGCAATTAACTTGGTTCAACCCCTCAACCGAATGGGGTTGAACCGAGTCATAAGACCTTCCACCCCTTAAAACAACTTCAAACGGTTCAACTGGCTGAATGTCGAACCGTCCCCAGTCTGATCGGCTGAAAGTTGAACTGGCTGGAGCGTTGTTGAAGTCTGAGCCCAGTTGAACACAAGACCAAACTGATCCTATGCACGAAGGTTGTAACAGTCTAGACCAACTGGCTGAACTGGCCTAAACCTAATGCCCAACCCTGTCCGAGACTGACATTTGAACTACCCTGTACAGGTGACCGAACCGGCTTGACTAAGTCTGACTCGGCCCTCAACCAAATGGTTGAGTTAGTCTTGGCATAAGGTCGAACTGTCCTGGTTCAGTGCACAGCAGAGGCCCAAATAGTCCTGGATTGGTAGAAGCCTGAACCAGCCCCCGACTGTTACAGGTTGAGCCTAAACAGGGTGTTGTCTTTGAGCAACTGCGAGACCTCCGGCCATGGTCGAGCCTGGTCTGAGCACCATCGATCCTTGAGGCATCCAACAACAGCCGAATCTAGGCAGAGTGCCATAGACTCCAACGAGTTCAACGATGGCTGAATCCGGCCTAGGTGTCATCAAAGACACTTTATCTGGCGAACAATCACGACATGAATAGCAACTTGACTGTCACCGGTCCTGGAGCATCTGGTGACGGTCGATGTGTGCTTTGAGTGCCATTGACATGAAAAAGAAGATGCCAGCTATCGCCGGTCTGGAAGCATCTGGCGATGGTGTCGGACAAGCCTGCTCAAAAAATCATTGACTCGATCAAAACATGAAAGCTAAAAGCAATGTTGAACCCCTCTTGGCCGACAATCAATATAAATCCATATGTCTGGCGGGCGGACAAATGATCTAGACCAATAAGGAACATCGCCCGAGAGGCTCACCGATGCAAGCCAAGAAAACTGTGTTGAACCTGATCGTCTGATCTTCAAAGTCATCCAGTGATCAAAGCAGTCATACGCTTGTCCGACGATCGAACTTGGCGTCCGCCTATTTGGTGGTCTGAATAGGGGCAAGCCCTACACCACCCGGTGGCAGACCGGCAATTAAGAAAAAATAGGGAAGGGTCAGGCGGCCCTTCCGTCCGATCGACAGGGAAAGGACGAGCCCAATGGCCCTCCTATCTGACAAACTGAATAGGTAAAAAAACTTTGTCGCACGGCGGCAATCCGACGTTCCAAAGAGGGAGGGTCGACCAGCCTTCCCTGCATCCAGAAAAAACCAAATGACGCAAAGAGGGTCGGTCGGCCCTCCTCTGCTTACGCTTTGATGCCCATCATAATGGATCATCGCGGCAAATAGAAAAACATATATAATAAAATCGTATTTTCAACTATTCAACGAGAACAGAAGCTCTGATACCAATTGTTGGATTTAGAAATCTATCGAAACAAAAGCAGGATCGAATACATGTTCTCGCTAAACCGTTGAAATCAAAACAGAAACTAAAACTTAATGTAGAAGCTTACCTGAATCCATTGGCGCTTCGGTAGATCGTTGATGATATGATCTTCCAGAATTTCTATATCTGAACATTTTTTTTTCTCTAGACCTAATGAGAGAGGGACCGAATACTCTTTCTGACTTATAGAGAATCTGAAGAGAGGGTCATTATATAAGGTTTACTGACCATAACCTAATGTGTTTAGGAGTCTGTATTCAATTCAACTCATTATAGAATTGTAGACAGGGCAGGTCTCTCCACATAATGTACCATACCATATGAGATACCACAGGGCCCATCCGGATTAGATCACATGAACCGAGCTCGAACTAAGGACAGTTTTAAAATGTGTGGTTCAACGTATGTAGGCCCACACAATTTTATAACACTCGGCGGGAGGCAAAAAGGAAGGGCAATGGCGGTGAGGCAATAGGGATGTCGGCCTCTCATCCAATAGAAAAACAGGAGGGGGAGAAGAGGTGTTCGGTGGTGGCGTTCGGCCAGCCTCCAAACAGAGAGAGCAGGGAGATGTCGGTGGTGGTGGTCTCACTCCTATAAGATGATGGTAGTGAGTCCAAACCTGAGTCTAATCAAACCCACCATAAGATAAATCATACTTGAATCTTATAAGAATTACATGAACCTGACCTGGGTCATACTTGATAAAATAATTTTTTTATCATTTTTTATATTGAAAATTTATGGATCTTAATTGGAACTCAAGTCACGGCCAAGTCTGGTATGAAATTTTACAAACTATACCCTGCTTCATATATTAATTGGACTCTTCAAGTCTGACCTGAATTCTAATTGAGCCTTCTTATTTATCATCAAACCCTCACCCAATTTATTGTGGGTCGGGTTTGGATCAAACCTGACCTATTGACACCCTTACCTATTATCCTCCTCGCTCCCCTAATACCATACCAAGAGAGAAAAGAGGGCAGTGATGAGTCCCAAAGACATCACCACCTCCTCATCCTTCTCTTTAAAGAGCCAATCCTTCAACACCGCCAATACCAGTGGTGGATTTAAGATTTTGCTTAAAAAGGGCAAAAATAGATTGGAATAAAATAATATAGTTCAAAATGAGGTTATTTATGAGCCACATCGCAGAAAACAGATCATGATGATTAAAAAAAAAAGCTGACCATATTAATAAAATACTAAAAAAATAGGTGAATTTCAAAAACTCAAATTTCAAATAAGCAAGTATTTTGTTTGCTAACCTGATTTTTACTATTGTCCTAAGGAGAAAGATAGATGCGCACAAAGAGAGACTAAGACAATCAACGATTCAAGAGAAACCCAAGAAAATAGGTCAGCTTGCTGAGGATTGAAGAGTGAGAAATAGAAAGAGAGAGGGATGGAGACTAAGAGAACCCAAAAAATAGGAGCAAAAACTATCCTTCGTTCTTCACGTAAAAAATAGCTTTTGCTTTTACTATTTTACCTTTTTCATGTTAGGTTTTTGTCTCATTTACGTATCACTCTCAAAGAAAGTTTCAGAATTAATTATTCCAATCCGTAGTCTAACAAAAAAAATCAAAAAAAAAAAGCTCCACTCAAATATCCTTCTTCCATGTTGATACATGTTAAAAAGCTTATGCAAATAGTTGTATGGTCCTTATAGTACACATCGGAATTGTTGGATCAGAATGCTGAAGGAGTTGGCACATCTGCAGAGAAAAAAGAAATAAACCAAATCCTGACTACCACATGCCTAATAGTTTTCAAAACTTTAGGAGAGGCTCGAGCCCTTCCTCGCCACCCCCTGCCCCCGGATCCGCCATTGACCACCACCTCCTCCTTGGACAGCCATGATGAGCCTCTTGGAGAAGCTCCAGCGCTACCCTTCCTACCTCAACACCAACTCCTTCCTCTTTCAACCTCTCGAGGACCTCTTCCTCTCCCCTCCCGGCCAAGACCAAGAGGACGGCGATGCTGAAGATGTTAATCATAAGGAGGAAGAGGAAGAGCACGCAGACTACCAGGCCAAACTGACCAGAGAGGATGCCAAACTCGAGCGGGAGCTCATCTGCATCATCCGCACCGGTAATGCCGACTCCCTAAAGACAAATTTCGGCCAAGCCGTGTGCATCAAGCACCAAACTTCCATGAGGAACCCCGCCCACGTCTGGGAGTGGCACGGCCACATCCTCCGCTATGACGATGAGAACGGGTACTCACCGGAGTATACCTATGGGAACTACTTCGAGAGGATGGTCCCTGCTGCCAAGTTTGATGCTTCTATGGATGATGCTTTTGGGGAGGATGGCCCGTTTAGGAGCTCGGGTCTTCGTGAATTGATCGAAAGTGGTGATTCTTTCAATGGTAGCATCATGAGAAGGAACATGAATGCCGGCGGCGGGTGGAGGTGAAGGGGTTTTGGGTATGTAGCTGGTTGGGTTGGGACCATGCATGCTGATTGAGTTGAATTTTGTGGTACCCATCTTCTGGGTTTGAGAGTTTTGGCTTGGGATGGGTGGTGTTGCAGATTCAAAAGAGTTGGGGAGTTTGGTTACTATTTTTTTTTTTAATATATGATTTTTCTATACTCTTATCGGGGTGTATTGTCGAATTTGGATGTGCCCCCATTGAAAATTTTGGAATTGAATAAACGTTATGGTTGTTTTAACTTTTAACCCAATTTATCTATGATGGATGTTGATGCATGATTGCAATTGAAATATAAACTGAGGGTTCTCTGCATCTTGCTTCTTCTGCATGTTTTGTCGTTTGCTTTTGTTTGTGGGTATTGAGGACTAAACATGGTTGCTGCTTTATTTTTCTTATGGTGTATCAAAGATTTAGTTTCTACTTTGGTTCTCTGCTTGCCATTGAAACCGTGTGATGGATATGTAAATGATTACACCTAAACAATGCAGTCCACAACACATTCAATGCAATTTCTGCATGTTTGTCATGATCAACCTTTATCCTAAAGCATGAGTCTACTTGAAATACTCTCAACTACGGAATTTTGTGTTTTTCTTGAGCACTTTGATTTCATAAAAAAACAAAAAGTTATAAAAAACAATATTTTAACAAAATATAAAGTTATGGCTCAAGTTGCAACTGCCATTATTTGGATACGATTGCAAGAGAGCTAAAGGTTTTAGCACGTAGAAAACCCTCTTTATACTATGACAACGAGTACCATCCATATTGCAAGAGATTCAGAATTTCCAAAATTCTTCATCCTTCAGATTTTAGATAGTTCCTTTACAAACTTAAGGTGATTTCTTTTGCATCACCTCAAGTTTGAAGAGAATTGAAGTGTAACAGTCATTTTAGTTGCATGAAAAGATAATCAAAGAAGCCAACGCTATGGACACATTCAGCACATGAGAGTTAGTCTTGATAGTTAGCTCTAGGTCTTCAAAAAAACTGTCGCGCTTTTACGAAATTTCCAAATGGTCTTATTGTATCATAATCAGATGAATTTTGAATTACTAGTTTATCAAGTGCACGAGGATAGCTAGAAAGGGTTTTTCATTGAGTATGAATTACAAAGAATGTTCTCTATGATTTTAAACTTGATTCTTATTATAGGTGGATTACTTTAATTCATTGATGTATATTTACAATTTTAGACATCTAATGAATGTTAAATAGGCGTATTAATCTTTCTATGAAACCTTTCAGTTGATAATTGATCTACATCAATGATCAGTCGCTAGTTGCATTAGACCTTACTATTACAATTTATTGTCCTTCAATACATCATTTCGAACAAATTGAACATCTAGCAACCGATCAAGCACCAAGCTTTCAAACCGTTGATTTGAACAAAAAATCATTCATGCCCCACTAAGATTGTCAAGAAAGGCAACAAAGCCAACGTGGACAAAAAGAGGAAACTGAAGCGAAACTACACAAACAGAGAGGATTTAGAAACAGAGTCACCAACCGAGATGCTCAATTCTAATTCAAGTGGGTTTCTACAAACAAGAAAATTAAAGCAACAAACATGCGCTGAAGGTCAGAGACACAGATCAGGCTTTCCTTGGGGATTTAGTTGCCTTGGGTGACTTGGGCTCCTTCGTTGCCTTCTCAGACTTCTTGGGCAGCAGCACAGGGTTGATGTTAGGGAGCACACCACCATGGGCAATGGTGACGCCTTGAAGAAGCTTCCCTAACTCTTCATCGTTCCTCACTGCCAGCAAGAGATGCCTTGGAATGATTCGGTTCTTCTTGTTGTCCCTTGCAGCATTTCCAGCAAGCTCCAACACCTGCAATAACACAAAATAAAACACCAACATCACCACCACATCCTAATACACAATAAGACCAACACGTAAGAAAACAAATTTTTCAAGCCTATTTCTTTCCTATAAAATGGGTCATTCATTATCATCCACAAGCACGTCATAAAAACCACACAAAAAAAATCCCACAAATGGAATGCGAAGACCAATGCATATTTCTTCATAAATATAGAACGGAACAAACAAACAAACAAACCACGAGTAGAAGATGAAAAAAAAATCCTAAACGCAACCAAAACACCAAATCAAATTAAGCTGAATCCAAACCCACACGAAGAAAAAAAAATCAAGAGCACCATCAAACCACCACCCACTTCCCACCAAACCTCACCGAAAATACAAAACAGTAAAAAGAATAAGAAGCAAAACCACCCATTCCAAAACGACCCTCCTTCAAAATATCAAAACATACACCAAAAATCACAACACCCAAATTCTCCAGGAACAACGACACACACACACACACACACACACACACACACACACACACACACACACACACACACACACACACACACACACACACACACAGAGAGAGAGATCCCCAGTTAAGCACAATGTCAGAAGACATAAATAGGAGAAAAACAAAAAGACCCAAAAATAAGAAACCATCCAGCAAAGAAGCGAAGCAGAACAATCCAAACAAAAAGAGAGACAAAGGGAGAAAAAACTTCAATAAGATCACCACTAACACACCTCAGCCGCAAGGTACTCGAGAACAGCGGCAAGGTAGACGGGCGCACCCGTGCCAACGCGCTGAGAATAGCGACCCTTCTTGAGGTACCTACCGATCCTCCCAACGGGGAACTGCAGCCCCGCCTTTACCGACCTCGTCACCGGCTTCTTCTTCGGCCCACCACCCTTCCTCCCTGCAGCACCCTTCTTCACCTTAGGGGTCCCTCCTACTCCCTCCATTACTCCCCTTTTCTCTTCTCTTCCTTCAACACTCACCTCTGAGAAACAGAACAGAACAGAACCACCACCCACACTAGGCTACAGAGAGAAGTAGACAAGAAGATA
Organism: Nuphar pumila; assembly: GCF_984573655.1. NCBI lineage: Eukaryota > Viridiplantae > Streptophyta > Magnoliopsida > Nymphaeales > Nymphaeaceae > Nuphar > Nuphar pumila. The sequence goes on along the minus strand of NC_143257.1, from coordinate 6,799,143 downwards.
GTGAAAGAGAACAATGGCGAGGAGCTCAGGCACTCTTCCTTTATACTCAACCCCCGCCCGGTGCTTATCTGTGTGGCGGCCGTTGGATGGGACCTCCATCCAACGGTCATAACGATTGCCATCGTGGCGATCTCCGTGGTCTGGTCGCCGCCAATCACGTGGGAGATGATGATTTCTGGTTTCAAAGCGTTGTGTTTTTCTAAAAGTATTACGAAACTATTTGCGTGACGATAGGTGACAGTTTTTCAGAATTCTGCCTGCTCATGGAGTGCCACCTGTCTAATGTTTAAAAAAGGTTACCAAAAAGTTGGATTACTTTTATAAAATGCCATAAATGTCCATGATTTTGATAGAGTGGCGGAATCAGGCGATCACTTTGAGCTTTACGTGATTATCTGTTGTATTATCATATTACCAGTCATGAATTTTTGGGCGCGATATGTGGAAAGCGTGGTTTCGGATTGGAGGGAAAGTTTGGGTGAGGTGGGACCCACGTGGGCTGGTGAGCGGGGGAGAAATGGCGTGCGCGAACCATTTTCGGGAATTCGAATCCGGGCATAGTGACAAGACGTTTTTTTCTTACAAACATCGGCAAGACAAATTCTCGTGATAAATCGATTTTTTTTTTTTTTTGCATTTTTCGGCACGAAAGAAATGAAAAACTTAAAAAAATATTTTTTATTTATTTTGAAGAAGAAAAACTTTAAATTAAATTAAATTAAATTAAATAATAATAATTTAAAATTTAATTTCTGACATATTATAAAAAATATGAGCCAGCCATTTTTTTGTGTATTTTCAAAAGAAAAAAATACTCGGATATTTGTCACTTGATTTTGAGCCTTGGACCCTCAAGAATTGTCCTTTTTTTATGATAACAATTGTCAAGAGAATATATATATATAGTCACTTAGAATATGAGAACTAATGTGCTAACGGTAATTTTCATGGATTTGTGTTCTTTTCTCCTAAATCTAACCATACCGATGTGATCTACATGCTTCGTTTTAATCCAATTTTGATAAAATAAACAAGATATTTTAAGTCTTTAAAGTCAATGGTTCATAATCTCCTTAAATATTCAAGCATTCAAAAATCATATTTTTTCATCAAAATTACATGATTCAATAGTTGATTTTTAGCAAATTCACCATGCCAATCATATCCACATGGTTGGATTTGCAAAAAAAAAGTATTGAAAATGCTCAAATTTTTAGTTCTCATATTCCAGTGATTCTCTCTCTCTTTATATATATATAGAGAGAGAGAGAGTGAGAGAGAGAGAGAGAAATGAATATCTCCCCAGCTAAAATGCTTCCTAACCTACTCAATACAAAAAGATTTATTTATTTTTATTGATTTACTAGAAATCGACACTTGGATCATGAATTTTGGATAAAAAATGGTATTTGGAGGCTCAAAAATTTATAAAAATTGTACATCAATAGTTTTTTAAACTTAAAAAAACTTATCCATGCATCAGAATCAAATGCTCCAAGAATTGGTTCCTATAAAAACAAGCATATTATATATCACATATACACAAGTTTTGAAAAAAACATCAAAAATCTAATAAAATGTTGATTGGATAGGTTTGGAGGGTTTTCCATTGGGTAGGTTTTCATTTCTCATATATACTCAATTGTAGGTCAAGGCTGTGTAGGATTCTATAGGTGCAAGTTTTGTTAACTCAATCTAAACCCTATGATTTTTTTGGCGTTGTTGATCTACTAGTATTAATCATTTGATCATGTTTTTTTAATGAAAATATGTTTGAAAATAAAGAAAAAATAAAATAAAACACACACTTTGTACCGTTGTTATTTTTTCAATCACCAAAAAGACCTACTCATAGGTCAAAATCTTGCAATCCAAATGTCAGTCTCCATTAAAAATGGACCACCTTAGTCACATTTACAAGGTTAGATTTAGAAAACAATGAATAGCATAAATGGGAGAATGAATCTCATTTGCACAACTAACCAAACATTAAAAAATAAAAATGAGAAGCGGTGAATCTCTTGTGATAGATCTAAACAGTTAGATGCATTTAGCATGCTCAATTTAGTGGGAATTGAATCTTGGATCATGTTTTTTTGATGAAAAAACATGTTTTTATGAATAGAGAAAAATTGGTACCTTTATAGTCATTGATTTTGGATCACCCAAAAAACCTATGTACCTTTTTATGTTGGAGAGTTGCTTTTATTTAATTAACAGAATTGGTGAGGGAATAAATATAAATTATAGACTTTTTGATTTATGAGGTTTTGAAAGAGGTATTCGGGTTTAAAATATCTAATTATAAGATGATAGAGAGAATTGGTTTGGATCTTGGTAAGGATCTAGGGAAGAACAACCCATATTTTTTTTGGGGGGTTTGAATATCCAATCGGATCACTTTTGATCCATTGGATCTTGAACTATGGGGTTTGGATCTTAGCAACTATCGAATCAAATCCATTCACCTAGGTAAGATTTTTTGACTGAGTTCGAGCGGATCCATTTCATTTGGATTTTTGGGTTTGAACCCTAGTGTGTGGGTCAACCCTTGGAAAGAGTTGGGTCTGGACCCGCCCTCTCACAATCAAAATCCCATAACCCACCACCCATCACATCCAAGTAGTTAGGGTTGGAATCCATCAGGATCCAACCCACACTTCTCCATGACCTATATGATTTGGGGTTGGATCTGAAGTGATTCAACTCAAACTACTTACTTAATAGGTTGGGGTTGGATCCATGAGGATCTAACCTAGGACCCAACACTCCTATCCCTTACCATCACGCCACCACCCTACCGCTACACTATCTCCTATAGCCCCTCCCTACTCCCCTTACCCAGTCAATTGCTCCCTGTCACCTTCTATCTCTCGTTGCTACTTACCCTCCTCCCTACTCTTGTGTCTTCTCACTTCCTCATCTCTCCCTTACTCTCGCCCCTCTCTCTCTCTCTCTCAATTTTCTCTTTATGCGCATAACCCCCCCCCCCAACTGGTTGCCTCTCCCTCGTGTTTCACAGGAAGCCACCCAGGTGGCCAGAGGTCACCCCTTCCACCTCCCTTTTTTGGGCAGGCAACAGTCCAGTTGAAGCCACCTCAACTCCCACTCTCCCTATCTCCTCTATTCTTGTTTCGATGAACAGGAGGTGGGCCAGCAAGGCCGCCCCTCCCATTCTTTTGACCCTATATGTCACTTTATCCTCATCTTCCTTTCAATTTTTCGATCAGATGAGAGGCCATCTCCTGATCTCCTCCATTGTTGCCACTTCACGTTGACAAGTGTCTCCTCGTACCATCAGTGGTGCAGCCCATCGCAGTATGTTTCATGACCTCAACCAACAGACAAGTGTAATAGTGAAATACTGAATGTGCATGTGTTTCGTGCTAATGGCATGAATACCGAGGCACAAGCAAACTTTGTGGTACTTAACCATAGAAAAACATGATCCACGTCAAGCATTTTTGAAAGAAAATCCTTTTGGATATTTTTGGGATTTTCACGAACTTCAAGGTAGGGAGTTTTATGTCAATTATTGTTAATTATATAATATTAAATTATATATTTACGTAAAATGTATAAAAAATATGCATATATATGAGTATGTATATATATATATATATATATTCAATAATATTGCATAAATTGATTTATGTATGCATTGGATATTTTATTAATAAAAATGATATTTGTGTTTTCATGCATTAGATATTTTATAAATAAAATATAATATTTATGTTCACATGCATTAAATAATTTATGTTTGCATGCATTTAATATTTTATGAATAAAATGTGATATTTATGTTTGCATGCATTGGATATTTTACATACACATGAATTGGATGCATGCATGAAATTAGATAACTGTATGCGCGTTTTGAAGTTAATGCATTGGATAATTTACGTTTATATGCATTGGATATTTTATAACTAAAATATGATATTTACGTTTTCATGTTGATGTGAGTTTTATAAAAACGGTTTTAAAAATGATATTTTGCATAAAAATAATGTGAAAGCCAGACACCAAAAATATAAAAAATGGCTCACACGAGTGGTGGAATTTGGCTCAAACTCAGGGAATGGGAGATACTTGTATTCAAACACACAAGCTAAACTACTCTTTATTGCCTAAATAAAAAGAATTAATTAAATAATTAACTAACTAAGGGAGTGTTGCCCTACGCAGAGGGCTTAAAGAAAAGAATAATAAATGGTTTTATTACAGACCTAATTAATAAATAAGAGAAATAAAATCGTTTTGTTGTGGGGTTCTAAGACATAATTTTTGATATAAAATTCCTTCATTTTCTAAAAATTGTTTAAACTTATTTGACAAATATTTTCCTCCAGAGTCAGTTCTGAGAATTTTGATCTTACTTTTAAATTGATTTTTAATCATATTATGAAATGTTTTGAAGGTTGCAAATACATCTGATTTAAACTTAAGAAAGTAAATCCAGCAATATCTAGTGAAGTCATCGATAAACACAATGTAGTAGGATAATCCTCCTTTATAAGCAACACGAGCAGGACCCCACACATCTTAATGAACTAATTCAAAAGGCACTAAAGAGTAAAAAGTTATTTGACCATAAGGCAAGACTATCATTTTACCAAGTAAACATTCTTTACATTCAAAATTATTTTTACAAAGATTCTTGGTAACCGATATAAAATTTAATTTTCTTATATTTGGATGCCCAAGTCTATGATGCCAAGTTCGTATATCTTTTGTTTGGGAAGTGTTACAAAATGATTCCTTTAGAATACAAAGAAAATCCATATAATAGAGATCTCATTGCCTAGAACCTTCCCCAATCAATTTTCCGGACTGGCGATCCTGTACCCAACATTTACTTGATGAGAAAATGACATCATATCCATGATCCGAGATTTGAGAAACTGAAAGTAGGTTGAGATGAAGTTTTGGTATAAGTCTTATTTTTGGAATGTAAAATTTGTTATGTTTTGACAAATCATTTTTAAAAGTTCCAACACCCTCTATTTTCAAGGCAGTGTCATCGGCAGTGGAAACAAAAGATGCATTCGAATTTGGTTGACATTCGGATAATATAGACTTATGTGGGGTCATATGAAAATAAGCTCATGAATCAAGAAGCCAAGAGCACATACCAGGAGTAGAAGATGATGCAATGGCCGCTCCTGAAGTAGATCCTTTGAGTAATGGTTGTAATGCTTCTGTTAGTTGAGATAATGATTTGGTGAAGTCTTTGAGATTCAGAGTATCTTCATCTTGTTTTGATGGTGCAGCAACAACATGTTTTTCTTAAGGCCTATATTTATATCTAGGACATTGAAGCCTAATATGATGGCAAATGATTTTTTATTCTCCTCTATTCTTGCTAAAATGAGGAGGTTTATATGACTTGATATGATGTCCTGGTTTTGATGCGGCAAATGCGCAATCCTCTTCTTGGTCATTGCTAGAAGTAGCAAGCACACTAACATGTTTACTCATATTTAGTCTAGTTTCTTCTCCACTAAGTTTAGTGAGAAACTCATGAATACGAGGAGGAAACGAAGATAATAGCAAGGAGGCCCTTGTTTGTTCAAACTTGGGTCTCAAACCATAGAGAAAAATGAAGAGTCTATCTTCTTCAACTTGAACTCTTCGCATTTCTATACACTCCCCTTCCCATTTGGGTTCAAATTGGGCAAGTTGGGTTCATATGGAAGATAACTCTATAAAGTAATTTCTTACATTTTTATCTTCTTGTTTGATATTTCTAACTTTTTCTTGGAGATAATACTTGTGGGCCATATCTTTTTCGGTAAACATACCTCTAAGATATTTCCATGCTTCATTTGCCTTTTTGTAGCATAATAGGTTTGAGGCAATTTTTAACTTAACTCCACTTAGCATCCATGAAAGAATTTTTGCGTTTTTTATTTTTTATTCATCCAATTTCTTGTAATATTCTTCTATGGCTTTGTTTCTCTCATCAAAACTAGTCTTAATCTCATTTTCACCTAATGTAATTTTGGGAGTAGGTTCAAGAATAGTACCTTCTTACGAATCCCCACAAACCTTGACCCTTGATAAATGTTTCTAAGTGTCCTGCCCAAATGTTATAGTTGCTTCCTTCAAGTTTGAATGGCGAAATAAAGTTAGAGTTGCTTGTATTGTATGAGAAAAATTCACCCATAGTGAATTAGAAGAGAAAAACTAATCACCACCACAAAGGAGAATAAGTACGCTTTTCGAGACAACCCACTAATACACGATTGATCATACACCAAGCTTTGATACCATTTAAAAAGTCTTACACACAATAAGTTTCCAAATAACTTGATATTCAAAACATATGCCAGTACAAAATAGCATAAAAAAACTTCACACCACAAGAGAGAACAAGTGCTTCAAATGCACTATGTTTTTGATATGTGGCTCTAATTAGAGCTGTAAGGAATCAGCCCAACGGCTCTTATTTGATAGATTGTGTACACAGTCAGTGGTTGACTTTTGTACACTGTACACAGTCAACTACTGACTATGTAAAGAAAGGGGACAAAAAGTGAAAAAGAAAAAATAAATAAAAAGAGAAATTACAGAAAGAATAAAATAAAAAATACAAGAATATATGTATATACTTTAAATATGTATTTATATACATATACTTATACATATACATACTCTTGTATTACGAAGAGTATGTATATGTATGTATGTATATATATATATATTCAAGTATATACATATATGTATTATTTTCTAACAAACTCTTATGCCCTTGGTCAAATATAAAAATAAAGAAAACCCAAAAATGTCTAGACATGTCTATTTACATATGAGAAAATGACTAAATTGCCCCTAGTGGACATTATAAAAAATATACATAAATATATATATATATATATATATACACATATATATGAAATATATATATAGAGAGATATATATTATAAATACATAATATATATATATGATATTCATATATTTTAACAATGACTGTAGTTACAACCAGAGTTACCGGAAGCACCTAAGTAAAAGGGGAAGCGCGCTTCCGAAGCGTGCGGGGAAGCGCCACTTTTAAATGGGAAGTGTGTTTCCCATCACGCTTCCCCCGCGCTTCCCCATTTTTTTCAATTTTTTTGTATTTTTTATTTTTATTTTTTCTGCTTCCCCCTCGCTTCCTAGGTCATTTTCGAGATTTCTAAATCGCTCCTAAGTGGTCCCACGCTTTCCGCTTCCTAAAATTTTGAAAGTACTCGCTTCCCGCTCCCGCCTCCCGTATCGCTTCCCGCTTCCTCAACTGACAACCATGGTTACAACTAAAGTATCTTGGATCCATCACTTATTGATCAGCCTACAATACAGTGTAAACAAATTAATGTTTTACTGTGACAATAAAAGTGTTATATCTACGAATCTTGTTCATTATGGAAAAATGAAACATGTAGAGTTGGATCAACAGTTTGTGAGAGAAAAGGTCGAAGATAAGAAGATTCAGCCTATTTTTATTTGTGGAGAAGATCAAATTACAGATTTATTCACGAAGCCCCCAACCATCGGAAGACATTGGCTCTTAAAAACCAAATTGTTCACGGTTCTCCCCATACACAGTTTGAGGGGGTGTGTTAAGGAATAGAGTAAGTTGTATTGTGTATGTTCTTTGTATTTCTCTTGCTTGGTGAGGGTATAATAGTCATTCAAGTTATAACCCTTGTGTAATGGCATACCTATAATTTTACCCATGTATTTTATATAAAAGAGGGGATGCCAGCCCTAATCTCATTGCTGGATGTCTATTCAGTTCTCTCCTTTCTTCTCCTTTCATTAGTATATTCCAATTGCACGATTCCCAAGGCACAGCTTCACAAAGTGCATTTGGACTCCAAATTTTTTTAATTATATTGCTAACCATTTGATGAAAACAGAGTCATCAGTTCAGATAGAATCTGGAAAGATAAACCGCCAAACTGGTTCCTGCAGTTGTCTGATTTGTAATTACTTGTTTGTTTATTTAAATCCTTAGTTATTGTACTGGTAGGGTCTACATAACCACAGCTTGCCTATCTGTAAGAAAAAAAAAGCTCGAAAGCAAGTCAATCTCATCATCGAAGTTCCACATCGTCATATTTGGTTTGCCATTCTTTAGAAAAATTGTTTGCAAAACCTGGCTTGTACCTCTCCAACTAGTTCAGGAGCTCAAGGTTTGCTTGATCTTACACAACATTCACCAATACGCGCACACACACACCCCTCCCTCCCTCCAATTCAACTGTCTAAACTCTAAGAATAGTTTAACTTTGGTAAGCTGACAAACTAAAAAAAAATCCTCACAAGCATTTCAGCTTTCATCCTACTAGAAATAAGTAAGGTTGCAAATGGGTCGGATTCAGGAAGGGTTTTTTGCAAATTGTGGTTGTCTCTGATCCGAACCAATCTGACTCCCCCATTGTATTTTGGGATTCAAATTCTGAACCGTCTGCATCCCTAAAAATAAGAATTATAAACTATTCAAACAGAACAAACCGACCTAAGCATCACTAGGACTATTGTAGAAATGCTTGAAAGGATGAAACTCTCATTTTTTTTTAAAGGCAAGTTGGGGTTAGGCGGACCCCTACCAGAACAACAGCCGCCCCATGTGGCAAAGGGATTCGATCCTGGGCCTTCAGCTTGACACAGAACCCCACTTACTACATGGGATACCACATCGGTGGTGAAACCATGGTTGTCAGTCGAGGAAGCGGGAGCGAGAAGCGATACGGAAAGCAGAAGCGGGAAGCAAGGCACTTTCAAAATTTTAGGAGGCGGGAAGCGTGGGATGACTTAAAAGCGAATTAGGAATCATCTCGAAAGCGACCTAAGAAGCGAGGAGGAAGCGAGGAGAAAGTGAAAAAAGAGAAAAATAAAAATAAAAATAAGTAAATCAAGGGGAAAGCATGGGGAAAATGTAGGGGAAGAGTGAGGGAAATGAGGGGGAAGTGCGCTTCCCATAAATGGGAAGCGCATTTCCCATAAAAGGAAAATGTGCTTCCCAAAAAAAAATTGGCGCTTCTCAGCACGTTTCGGAAGTGCGACGTTTTGCGCTTCCAAAATGTGCTTCCCCACTAAGCTAGGCGCTTTCGATAACTCTGGGTGAAACATATTCGATATCTATGATATGGTGTAAATCAAGATAGAGGATTCTCAAAAATCAATTCTGATGTAAATCAAGAGGGCTCGATTTACTAAAAAATCTATGTTATGTTACTCCTATGCACAAAAATCGAGAAAAGCAAGAAAATCACAAAAAATAGACCAAAAAACAAGAAAATCACAAAAAAAAACAATTAAAACAAGAAAATACTAAATTCAATCTCAAATCAACTTTGAATTCTACGTAGGGCTATGATCTTTTTATAGATGTCTCACAAATATCAATCCAAATAAACTACCCAATTTGATAAACTCCTAAAAAGATAAAACTTATCTTAATTAAGATATGAATTAAGCATAAGGATCCAATATTCATTACAAAATTTGTAATGACCTAAATACGAAAAATGATTCAAATGATAAAAAATATTCAAAAACATCAAAATGGATCAAAACGGATTCTTATGGACCTGGGTCTTCTGCTCCGCTCTTACATCATTCTCCTTGGGTTGGAGAAGACTTGCCATCAAGTTTGGATTCTGTTTGCGCTTTTTTCAATCTTGTTCCATCTTGTGGGTTATGGGCCCACAATTCAGAACTAGATCCTTATACCGCACCACAAACTGAGTAGACCAAGCAAAATCAAATGTAATATGTATCTGAAAATCTGGAACATTCTTTCCAAACCAACCAAAGTCAAACAAGATGCCTTCAATGTAAAATGGGTCAAACGGATCTGGAGCAGATGCCTGAGATAAAATTTGGATCCACTCTGAGAGAACATCATTTATAGTTGCTTGTGGAAGTCCATACTGATTCGGTTGAGCAAGTCAAGGGTCGTAAATGGGTTTAGGTTGTAAAATATAGATTTAAGACAGCCTTGGATCTGGTGGTTAAAGTTTGGATATACTATATATTTGGGTATGGGTAGGGTTTCCGAAAGGTCGGTCTAGAGTCAGGTGGATCTATGGTTGGATCATTAAGACCTAAGGTGGATTCAAGCGGATTCACTAAAAGAGGTTTGGATCCATCATGGGGTCTTGGATCCAAATCATCTTTAATTGACTATGGGACTTCGGATAGGTCTTAAATGGATGAAGGCGCATTTGAGAAAGGGGTAGTGGGCCCACAAAACATATTTGCATCATATGCTTCAACTCAATCCGCGTAGGATCGTGGTCCTCTATTCTCATACAAGCAAGGTGCATATCTGTGAACCTTCTAGCCTCCTGATTAGAGTGTTTTTCAATACACCGACCGGTTCTCCTCGAAGATCTGCTCCATGGCTTCAATCCAATCAAAGAATGCTTTTGGGTCGCAGCAATCTGTGAACTCTAAAATACGAAACTCTTCCCCATATTCAGCACGGATCCAATGCTCTAGCCATTGTTGTCTGCATACACCATGATGTTCCTTGAGCAGAGTATCAAAATTCAATTTAACATGCTTAGATTTTTACACGAGTCCGTACAAAACATGGGACATATCACTAGTAACATACAGAAACAAAATAACAGCAGCCTCAAGTATTATAAATGGAACAGTGAAGGGAAAATCAACTCCTCAATCTAAAATGAAAAGTAAAACACAACCTTATCCAGCACATCTTTGATGATTTTCCATGCAAATTGAAAGCAAACCACCTAATCACTTCCTTGGCATAATCTGGCATTAAATGCTGCAGAATCCTGACATGGTAAAGCGACGATGCAGATAAAAGAGATCAGATGACACAGGAGGGTGATATACTGATATGGCTACACTAAGGTCTACCATCCCAGAGAAGATTTTGGTTGCTCAACCCTCAGCTACATGAATTTTAAGATGTCAAACCATCAAAGGTAAAAAGCAAGCTCATCGCTCATTTAAAAGAAACTGAAGTCTTTGAGCTTGTTGTCTGTTCTCACTCTTATCTTTGCTAGGTTGGAGACCTGCAATTGGTAAACCCACATCTAAATGGAATAAATGATCGAAATAGGTAACTATAGTTGGTGGTGACTGGTGGCAAATCTTCACACCATCAAAAAAAAATTCTAACTTGACTAAGAGTGTTCCCTTCTTCATAATGGATCAAACTGAACCAACTCAACAAATGAAGAAAAACTGTCAAAACATATTTACCAGTTCTATCCTTTTCCTACTTACGTGACCTGATGTGTATGCATAGGAAGCAGGAAAATCATGCACCTCTGTAGGAGAATCAATAACACTTCCCACAACGTTAAACTGCCAAGTTATGTCACATAGGTATGGGTGCACTTACGGTATGACATGACACAAATTTCTAAAAGTACGAGTATGGAAGTATGCCTATTGTCTATATATACACACACACACACAATACAAGAATGGGTGAAAACAGCCATAATGAATGGATGAAATGATTTTACATATTAGGTAATGGGGTAGGTCTGGATCTGATCAGATCCAAAGCAAGCCTAACCTGTACCTATGAAGTATCGGAACCATTACCAGTGTGCTCAACATGGGTACAGTACCCTTCTAGAAGTACCTATGTTACGTAGCTGACTACAACCACTAAACTAATAAAGTTGATAATTTCTGCACATCATAAAAGCTAACAAACTCTGCCAGACATCTGATTCTGAAATACAAGTAGTCTACACTTCCAACACGACAGAGGGACTAACTGACGAACTGAGTTTCATACCAAGTAATCAGTTGGATCACGACACATCTAAAATTTTCAGCAGTTAGTAAAGAAACCAGGAATTTGAAAACATAGGATTTCAGAAGGTTCTTAGGGCGTAAGATCTAAGAAGCATTTTGGAGATTGATCAAGACGCCTAAATATTAATCATCGCGTAGTAACTTAGTAACTTAAGCACCTAGGAATAAATGAAGGTTCTTATAAATTCACCAACCTGATCTACAAGAATCTCAAAGCACTTGACAAGCTGGCATACTCCAAGTCCAAGGGGTTACTTAAAAAGGCCATCACAAACTGACTACTTAAGGAAACCGTGATTCGATTTTATCATACCCAACTCCCATGAACATCCAATGATCATGGATTTTTAATCCATATTGGCCACAAAATAATGAAAGTTACTGTCATTGTTAACTACAATAGTATGTCAGGTTCTTGTATCTAAAAGTAAAAGCTACACAAAGAAGCCTTTTCCAACTAAGAAGAACAGAAGATATTGTTGAAGCTTTAGCACATTTACTATTTTACTTTAGAACATGGAAAATCACATCCATGAAGGCTTTTCCCTACTGAGACATCACAAGGCATCAAATATTCCTATGGAATGTTAGGTATTAAATTTCGAGTTTTATGATAGCTTAATAACTTAATAAACAGAAATTGTGACGTGCACAGAACAGCCCCATAAGGAAATATTATTTTTGGTAGACTTTGAACATGTTTGAGGAACTCAAGCCCTCAGAACAAGCAAATGTGCAAGATGTATCCATCTCAATACTTTGAGGTAGTTACCATGCTTATCAGAATAACTAGCAAAATAACTTAATTGTTATATAGAAAGATCAGATAATTTCTCAAATTTAAGCATACAAAAAAATTAGTCAATAATTACATGAAGAATTTTCTAACAAGACATCTAGAAACAATAATCAGGCAACAGTATCCTCACTACTGATCAAGCACTGGCAATAAAACAAGCTTAGAACAGCACACAGTACGTTTCCCACATTTCCAAATGCACCAATTCTGCCTCTTTATCATAGGCATATAACTTCCATAGGATACTTCCCAGAATGAAACTATAGTTGAAAAGGTAAAACATTAAAACCACAAAGATCAAGCGGATGGTTAACTGGCATAGAGTTGCCCAACAATGCCCTTGTTCTTTCTTTCTTTCTTTTTTGGATAGACAACCAGGTGATAAACCCCTGAAGAGGCTTGAAGCCAAGACAGATCCCATTTTAATAAACACAAAGACTAATAAAACTTGTATAGTGATGCAATCATAAGGATACTAATGTAACGTACAAAAAGGAGCATCACAAAGAAGATTACATGCAGGAGAGTTGTAATGCTTCTTGCCATGAAAAGTTGGTCTATGTAACAAACTCATACAGCAGAAGGAATGCATAACAGCTGCAACAAGGTAAGTGGCATGAGAAATCACAATTTCATGAAATGCAAAAGTTCAAAAGGTTGTGAAATGGCAGTACACGGGTTAGGACCCAAACAACATAACATATTATCGCGCAAGGAGATTTTGGATTCACCAACCTTTCCAGAAAGGTAGGAAAGTTTGGAGAATTGCATTATGGAGTACAATACAATTCCCCATCTTATCCCACTTTTTTGGGCAAGCTGTTGTAAACATCCCCTCAACGTCAAGCCAAAGGGAGAGGCTGGAGACCCAAAAACAACTCCAAGACAGAGTATCTATAGTTCTGTACAACCTTATAAATGGATTTCAGCGGGGTTGTCTCAGGAACTGGTTAAACTCCTGTCTTTCCAGCGAATTTCTTCATGAATTGATGCCCTCACCGAACCAGAAATCCACAGTAGAATCAGCCGATGGAATCCAAATAACCAAAAGAATAATTCACATGCAATATACAAACACACTACTCTTCAAACAGAATTCAAGCATCGAAATGACCAGAATTAAACCCACTTACGGAAAGAGCTTAGAGCTTCTGAACGAAATGCAAACCCTAAATAATATACAACCAATATAATGATTCACACGCCAGTAAATGCAACCAAAGAAAAAACAAAAAAAAAACACAAACAACCAAACAGTGAGAACAAATTAAACCATTCAAGAAATAGAACTCACAATTAACAAAGAGTTGGGTGCTGAAATCCCTCGAGCCAATGATCAACGCACTTGAGGGAATCAAGCGGCACTTGTCCCACACGGACCTCTTCACTGCGTGCATCATCACCCTTCTCAACGAACAAACTTTATCATTAAAAACAGAATAAACAATCTTCAGCACCCTCAGCAACAAGAAAATGAAACAAGAATCTCTCTCTCTCTCTCTCTCTCTCTCTCTCTCTCTCTCTCTCTCTCTCTCTCTCTCTCTCTCTCTCTCTGCAGGGTAAACGCCCTCAAATATTGCAAAAAAAATACTAAACTGCCAGCAAAGAAACAAATGAATGATTATTTAAATGCACACCAAGTCCGCACGAATAAAACCAATGAAATAGAAAAACATGCGGGTATTTGGCACATTTAGGCTACATGGTTGGATGATTTCTGATATGCAGGTATTGCGCTAAAGATCACTTCTTAAGAACGCTTTCGGTACACGGGTTGAGTTTAAGCACCTTTTTCTATTTCATTGGTTTTAATCGAGGACTTGATGTGCACCTAAATAATCATTCATTTGATGGCAGTTTTGTATTTTGTTCTCGAGGGCTTTTTACCATGGGTCATAGTCTTTGGTTTCCCTGTTGAAGAGAGAGAGAGATTTGTTTCTTGTTTCATTTTCTTGTTGCTGAGGGTGCTGAAGATTCTGTGTATTCTTTTTAATGAAGAAGCATAAAAATTCTAGTATGTTCCAATCCGAAAAATAAGAACAAAAGGAAAAAAGAAAAAAGATTGCATCCCTCAATCAGAAAGAAAGCAATTTTCAAATACCAAAACTACCTGAACGGCAAGCAGAAAAAATAATCTTCGGAGCAACCATCCATCAACTAAAAAGAAGAAAAGGAAAATGAGATTTTTCATTGAACCAAATTAATTGGTGTCCAGATTTACATAAAACAATCCCCTTCCCACACCTCGAACCAACCATAACCCCCTCCAAACATGGAGAGAAAAACCCGAAAGTCCACCTACGCCTAAACCTGAAACCATGAAAAGATACATTTTTTATCCGAGATCAACTTGCCCCATTCAAGAGCTTGTGAATTTGGTGACAGCCTTGGTGCCTTCAGATACAGCGTGCTTGGCAAGCTCCCCAGGAAGGACGAGCCGGACAGAGGTCTGGATCTCCCGGGAGGTGATGGTGGGCTTCTTGTTGTAACGGGCGAGACGAGAGGCCTCCTGCGCGAGCTTCTCGAATATGTCATTGATGAAGGAGTTCATGATACCCATGGCCTTGCTCGAGATTCCGATGTCGGGGTGAACCTGCTTCAGCACCTTGAATATGTAGATCTTGTACGTCTCGGTGCTCTTCTTCTTCATCTTCTTCTTCTTCTTGTCACCGACCCCAGCACCACCCTCTTTCGGCAGACGCTTCTCCGCCTTCGGCTTCTTCTCCGCGGGAGCCTTCTCCGCCTTCTTCTCCTCCGCCGGCTTGTCCGACGCCGGCTTCTTCTCCGCTGGCTTCTTCTCGGCCTTCGGTGCCATCGCTACGATCCAATTACAGAAAAGGAGCAAAGAAAGGGGGGAAACCGAAACCCTAGATCGGTAAGGAAGGGCACAAAAGAGAAAGAGAAAGAAGACGAGTCACCGTTTGGATGACAAAGGAGGTGGGATGAAAATAGTTTATATAGGCGACGGAGGAGAGATCTCATTGGACAAGAGGTCACAACGCGGATCCTTGACGTGGCCGCGTGGTAGACGTCGATCGGATAGATCATCGAAGGAACGGAGCTTTAAGACGTCACAGAATGAGAATGGACGCGATAGAGCGTGAAATTACCGGTGTGCCACTTCCGTACCTCCGAATATCAGCGTTATCAACAGTTGCGGGCTTGGATCCGAAATACAACTTGATCTGATATAGCAGTATTGATTCAGGATACAATTTTGATATGGTCATGCTGGATTCACTCAGAAACGGGCTTTAATATGAAAAATATCCAAATGGATTTGATTTGATGTGGATCTGAACGTGGATCAAATCATATCCAAAAGTTTGATCCGTAAACACAGACAAAATTGCATTCTAGTATCCTAAAATGTATCTGATTCGGATAGGAGATCCAACATAATCAAAATCATTTGCACCTTCCCTAACAAATTTAGGGATGTAATCGGATCGGATATGGCATTGTTGAGTCCAACCTTATAGAATATTGCATAAATGTGTGAAAATGCATGAGAGGTGTTTTTCAAATAAGGGAAAGGTGTTTTCCTGTTTTCCATAAATTTTTTTAGGACACGTTTGGATGAGAGAAAGAGTAGGAAAAGTGATGCAAAATGGAAAATTCATATAGACTTTCTGGCCCTTCCCAACTAGGGATGGCAGTGGGGCGGGGCGGGGGACAAGGTTTCCACCCCCGCCCCGCCTCCGCGGCGGGGATGGATTTTATCCTCCACCCCAGCCTCCATCCCCGTTTCATACCCTTCATCCCCGGTCCAAACGGGGCGAGGCGGGGCCCCGCTTTCCCCCGGTCCACTGCCATCCCTATTCCCAACGAGAGAGACATTTTTGTTGAAAGTTTTTTTAAAAATTACACTTTTTTTTAAGAAACATTCATCCATGAAAGGTGGTGGAAGAATGTTTCCTACCAAAAGAAAATTTATTTTTACACTCCCCACTATCCATCGCACCATCACCGTCACCATCACCATCACCCTCTTTCTCTTCTTTCTCATGTTTTCATATTTTTTCACTATGTTTTTCTCATGCTACACAAGCAATTAAAAAACTTTTTTTGGGAGAACTCATATCAAAAGCTCTCATATGCAAAACTTTCTTTTTCCAGGAGAGTTTTTTTCTCTTCCAAACATGCCCGTAGCATTTCTCATACATTTGATAAACGTGGCATTTTTCATTTTAGAAACAATTTCTCAGGAAATGTGTTTTCCATCCTTCTATATTATTTTCACTAGCCATGGGTCAAAGTATAGCTGTTTAGGGTTGTCAACAAGTCATGCCTTCACCATATTCAAATTCAACTTTGAGGTGACCAATTGTAAGAAAAAACTATACTCGGGTTCTATAAGGATTAGATAAACCAAATCAAGTTAGGGTTGTCAAGTCAAGAAAATGAAACTTCAAACCCTGGTTTATATAATTTAAGAAGCTTATATTCACTAAAAGTTTATATAAAATACTTGGGTCTATTCAAGTCCAATTGAATATTTAACAAAATCATAATAAAAATCCAACCTACATATTACTCGGGTGGGATTCAGGTTGGCCCGAATACTATTCGGGTAAGCATTTTTTATATTCAAACCCAATTATCTGGTTTAAGCAAGTCAGGTACTAATGCAAACCCGATCAGTTGACATCCTTGACCCGGTCCATACCTCGTGAAAAAAAATGAAAATTGTGGATCTTAATCATAACCCAAATCAAACCAAGCTTGATATGAAATTTCAAAGCCATAGTGAGGCAGGAGCGGGCTGGATCATACTTGGATCATTTTATATCCATATCTTTTATTTTGGATTTTTATAACGAAAAATTGGATTTATATAATAGATCTGAATAAGATTTTATTAATTTTACTAGATTATGATACTTTCTTAATTTGTGCTTATCAAATAGGAAGTTTAGGATTATCAAGATAAGGTTATTCTCATTTATAAATGAATTGTTTTCTCTCTCTCCTTCTTTGATGAGCCCGAGCTGAGCCACCGACCGAGAGCTCGGTCCGTTGAGCTCAAAAGTGTGAAACAAAGTGATATGGGTTTGGCTCAGGCTCAGCCCGATTAAGCTCGGTCCGGTTAAGGCTCTACACCAGTTCAGTTGGGCGAACCGAGCTTGAACATACCAAGCTCTGCTCGTGTGCATCCCTAGTCCCCAGTGCCAGATAACCTTGTGATAGTGGTGGACTTTGCACCCTTCTGCATTAACAGATCGAGATACAAAATACATGAACAAATTTGGAATTTATCTTGTGCATGATACCAATTCTCTATTTCAATATCAACATCATTATGCATTCTCTTGATAATGAAGTACCAAGTCCTAGGAGCAAGTGTCACATGAGGGGGGAGCACAAAATTGAAAGAATTTCCAGCCACTGAAAGATACATACTAAATTAAGAATAGGAAAAAAAAAGAGAGATGCTAATGCATAATCCCTATGGTCCAAGTTGATTATTACATACTCTAGATAAGCGAATGACTCATATTTAGCACTTAAAACTCAATAAGGCATAATTTATTCCAATCAAAAGTCATGCTGAATATATGCAACTTCTGTGTTTTGTCTTTGATTAATAGTTCACCGTCTCAACAAGAAATTGCAATTAGCATGATTGCCAAGATATAGTCAGTATATCATTTGAACGATGTCGACAAGAAATAAACAATGCACCATGTGCATTTATATTGGAGGCTCACAAAGCAAAAGCTAAAAATCAGTGGCTGAGAGAGAGAGAGACAGAAGAAAATAGTTTTTTTTGGGGGGGTCCAGAAATTCTATATCAATCAGGTCAGTTTCTTTCGGGTTATAAATAAAAAAAATCAGGTCAGTTTCAGACTTTAAATATGGCTTTTTACAGATTTTATGGATACCATGGTCTATTATTGACATAAATAACTAAATTAAGTAAAAATTCAACACACGTCAATTGCTGACAATATAAGTTGTATACCTTAGTTGCAAGTCATCTTATCTCTGAGAAATCTTGTGCAGCAAGAGCTGCCATACAATTATTTCCCAAATTCATTCCCTCGACAATCCCTACAGATATAGCTAGTACATTCTTGAGTGCACCAACAATCTCTACTCTTGTGACATCACTGACATTAAAAGGTTACAATTCAAGCATACAAACTTGAATAGTCTTGAAAGAAACAAAAAGCAGTTTATTTTGAAGCAGCTTTAGTTTTTATAAACCTTAAAGGGAAAAATCATTGCCAGATAAGGAAATGACAGGTAAATTTCTGCAAAAACTGAGAATCTTCATCTAGGTTATTCTATAAAATGTCTTGTATAAAACAGGAGACTAGCTTGATAAATCATTTTGATTATGGTTAAGTAGCATCATGGTTCACTTTGTTTTCCATATCTCCTAATGGTTTCCCGTAACTTGATTGTCTAATCTACCCTTCAGCATTACCTATGTGTTCCAAGTTGCTCACAATGTTTCTTCAATAAGAGATTTAAAAATGGAGATTACACATATAGCATCTACATTGCACAGACGCTCTTACAAACTTTGGATCAAAATGGACACATGCACTAACACCTTCATTCTAATTCGAGTATCCAGAACTTTTTGATAAATTAGACATTTCTTTGGAGTGTCTAGTGAGTGTCCAATAGTTATTTATGCACATGGATCATTCTTTGTGAAGTATAAAGTGTCATATAATCAAGATTAAGAAAAACCCTTATGTGTTGCCAATCTAAAAATTATCAAATTAAATGCAATTCTATTTTTTGACATTCATATTGCATTGACAGTTTAAAACCACTTCACACCTTTTATGCTTGTGCAGTTCTTTTGCTTGTTACAACAGTCACCCTTTAAATATTCAACATACTAAGTTATAATAGTTAATAGGATTTCATTATTTACCTTTTAACTGTAGAAATTCACTGTAATGTGATAAATAAACAAGGAAGGATTTCATTATTTATCTTTTAATAGCAGTTCCTTTATCTTGTTGCCGAAGCTTCCTGCAATAAGCAGTCATATCAGAAGGGTCTTTTTCCCTTGTTAAGCACTGTATTTAGCATTTGTTTATAAATCCAATTTTTTCACAACAGAGAAGTTGGACAAATTTAAATTAAAGATTAATAAGCATCCGAAACCGACTTTGGCACCATTATGCAATTTGATGCTACATGCAGGAAAATTCTCTCTCTCACTTAAAATCTCTGCCTGCAACAAATCCAGATCTAAGAAAATTTAGATAATGTATACTGAATAAAGAGGGGAAAAACAAGGTCCTACTGTGCCAATTCATGATTCTGAGCATGGTGATGTTGGCCACATGATTCACAGATAGAGCCATAGGCATGGCACTGTTGATTAAGTTGTAATTGAAGATCAACAACCATCTGTTTCAAGCTGTACAAAAAGCAATGATTCCATAAAAAAAAAAATGATTGGGTACCCAAAGAAACCATAATACATGCTGTAAAAAAACTGCAAGAACCCTAAATATAAAGGGAGAGAGAGAGGGGTTATGTGTGTTCAAGGGAAAGGGGGATAGACAGAGCAGATAGGGCGAGAGACAATAAGGGCTTGGTGTTTTCCAATAGCAGAGAAGACGAGCGACGACATGGGCATGGGGATCAACAAGGAAGGCCTGGCATCACCGACAGTAGCAGGTGGAAAGATAGAGCAAAAGGAAAAAAGGGAGACATGAGTGGAGGTGGCTATGGGCGTATCAGTGGTCGCTAGAGCTGTTGGATGTTGTCCGACGGTAGCAGGAGTGGTCTCTGGAGGTCATGCCAGCTAGAGGGAAGAGGGTTTGTTAAGGGTTGAATGGTAAAAAGGGTAAGAAAGAGAGAGAGAGAGAGAGAGAGAGAGAGAGTCAAAAGGGGCATTTTTTTTAAATTTATTTTTTTACTGGCGCAGTTTTATGTGCGCCAAACGTTTTATTATACTGGCGCAGTACATTTAGCGCCAGTATAACTTCAATTTTCACAGCCAAAATGTATCGGTGATTCAACCCATTCTTTCTCAACAACCGGTGGTAGTAGCAAGATGAACAGAGGGTTTCGAAAGCTTGTTTCATGTTCATACAGTTTTGTTGCCAGCAAATCAGTGATGCACAAGGCCAGGGGAGCATGTCTGTCCCAACAACAATGGTTGGAGTGAGTTTAGGCGGAGGCTAGTCAAGCAACTAGGGAACCTCCAAGGTTCTGTGTAACCCTATTCAGTTCTGTCGATTTTCTTCTTCACATTAAACTAACATCGGCCAAATGGAAGGTGGCCACCGATGGGGACCCAACTGGTGTCTCTCCACTGGTAGGAACCAGCCAGCCTGTGGGTTTGCCCATTTAGCTAGAGGGTTGTGAATGAACACGCACAAATCAATCAGTTGGAGGCCAATATCCGCAAGCTGCATACACGATATGTGCAAACTGAATGAGACGACGAACAAAATGCTTCAAACGATTGATATGGTGAAACAACGCATCGAGTTGGCAGTAGAAGAAAGCTTCAAGTGTGTAAAACAAAAGCTCAGCAACACTTGGATGAGTACCTAGATGAACCTCTAAATGATAGATGATGCACAACCAAATCCTCAAAAGAGGCCATCGTTGAGGAATCTTGTCTCACACCAAAGAGCAAGCTTCCAGCCACCCGTTAAAGGGAGGGTGAGAAGAAGCTAGCAACCCGAGGAGCTCGAGTGGTGTAGATCTTGAATACTCTCTGAGACAACGAAACTACGTGTGAACAAGGGATGAGAGACATAAGTTTTCTGTCTCAAAATCTGTCGCTAATTAGCAACGGTTTTTGCAACAAAATTTTTTCGTAGCTAGTTTTCGATTTAAACTGCCCTCCCTCTCTTTTGATAATTTTTTATATAAAATGGCCTCCTTACAGCCAGATCGGACCCCTCCTCCCAAGCTCTTCGATAACACGCTACCTTCTAAAGGTTTTCCCTCTTCTTCCTTCCTGGTTTCCTTAATTGCTTGCGTCATTTTTGTTTATGTTTTCTTTCTTTCTTTACTGATCAAGAGAGCTTGTTCTGTTGCCTTCCTTGCAGAGGTGTTGGAGATTTGGCGGGGTGAGGACGTTGTGTGCTTCGATGTCGACAACACGGTGTGCGTCGACGAGGGGATCAATGAGTTGGTGGATTTTTGCAGCGCTGGAGAAGCGGTCACTGAGTGGACGAAGAGGTGCGTTTAGTGAAGGATTGTGGGATTGAGGTATTTTGGTTGTTTTTTTTTTAATTTTTGTTTGTTTGTTTGTTTTGAGGCAGAGCAATGGGCAGATCAGTTTCATTTTAGGACGCTCTGGCTGTGAGGCTCAATTTGTTCAAGCCTTCATTGGCTCAAGCGAATGATTTCCTCCGGCCTCCTAGGTGATGCATTTCTCTCCTACATTTCTTCATTCATTGTGGTTGGGTGTTTATATAAATGTAAAAAAAAAAAGTGTTGTTTTTGTTCTCTCTCATTTTGTCTTTTTTTTTTATATTTTTTTTGTTTTAACCATTTTGGATATTGCATAAAATTTCTGTAGTTGTTTCTTATATTTTCAATTTAAAATCTCTTCAAGAATGTTTTTCTCAAATTCAATGAAATGTTGCTTTCAGAGGAAGAAAATGCCGACCATATATGATTAATTTTAAAATTTCTTGTGAGAGAAATGGTCAACACTGTTATTGATGACTCTGTTCTTACACATGCATAGTTGCACATGATATCCATGGTTAGTGACACAATATATTTTGTACATACTTTCGACATTCTCATTTTGTACATACATTTCAAATATTTATATTTCAAACAATTTTTTTTTATTTTTTTTTTTAAATTTCGCAATGAATATTATCCGTCATTAATATTTGGTTTTGCGATGAAATATAATTCATCGCTAATCTGTCGCTAAAATAGCGACAGATATGTATCTGTCGCAAAACCAAATCTGTGCTTATTTAGCGACGGACTCGTGATGGATCATGTCTGTCGCTAATCCGTCTCAAATTAGCGAGAGATAAGTTCTGTCGCTAATTAGCGACTAAGAATATGCGATGGACACTATCCATCGTTAATTTGTCGCTAAACACATTTAGCGGTGGATAGCGTCTGTCGCTAATCCATATTTTTCTTGTAGTGTTGGCTTGAACTTATTTAAAAAATAAATAAGCTGAGTTTGAACAAGGTTTCAGGCTCAAAACACATAAATGAGCTGAGCTTGAACTAGCCGTCCAGCTTGAGTAAGCTCAATTAGGCTAGGTTCATATAGTTATATAAAAACAATTAGGTTTATATACCTATATATTTTGTTTACATTCTTAACACAAAATGTGCCTTGCTTTAGTGGACAACTCATTTGTCACCTTTGTAAGAGACGGAAATAGCATGCTCACTGTTTGTGTCACGGGCCTATTTCCTTCAATGGGCCAGCGCGGCGCGACGGTCCTTCCTCACCGCCGCAAGCCTACTTGTTAGCTCGCTTGCCGATCACGGAAGCTTGTAATCAGAGAGCAAGAGAGAATAGAGGGAGAGAAATTGCAATAACAAGAAGCAATCACAACGAGGGTGAACAAAAGAAAGCTCAACGCATTTACTTCATTCACAATTTTGCCCGCAGGCCATTACAGTTCAAGTATACGGGCTGCCCCTTCGAGGTATTGATTCACCTGAACTGGGCAGCTTACATCAGACTCAACAAAAGCAAAACAAACTCTAAGCGCAATTGTACACTGTAAGTCGCAAGGGAACATGCTCCCCCTTCAAATCATGCGCCGTCCTCGGCGCCATATGTTTCGTGGTAAGCCCTGACTTCAGTCGGGTAGCGGTTGTTCATTCAAAATGTAGGCTCTCACGCTGGTTCCGCTGTTTCCTCCCATTGCACCAAGTATTTCTTCGCTTGCCCCAAGTAGTTGACCTTGTGACGAAGGATCTGACTGAGGTGCTTCTCGGCCCATTGTGCTACCAGGGCTCTCTGCATGATGGGAGCGCGTTGTGGCATACTGCATTCTGGGTCTCCATCATCTGGATGGAACTGCTTGAGGTTGCACACGTGGAATACCAGGTGCACCTTGAAGTCTGAGGACAACTCGAGCTTGTATGCCAGCTTACCCACCTTCTTTGTGATGGTGAAGGGTCCCTCATACTTTCTGAGTAGTCCGTGGTGCCGCCCGTGGAAGATGCATGTGCTACCAGGATATAACTTCACCAACACTTGGTCCCCAACTTGGAACCTTGTGGGCCGACGGTGTTTGTCCGCCCACTTCTTCATTCTCTTTGCCGTTTTGTGTAAGAATGCCTTCGCCAACTCATTCTGCTCGTGTTAGTCGCGAACAAATTGATAGGCGAAAGATGACCTTCCCTTTTCTTGTGCGGCAAGAGTGTGAGGGGTCAGTGGTTGCTGCCCCGTGGCTATCTCAAACGGGTTGTGGCCTGAAGACTCGCTCTTCTGCAGATTATAACAAAACGGTGCCACATCGAGGAGCTTCACCCAATTTTTCTGATTGGCACTAACAAAGTGCCTAAGGTACTGCTCCAGTATCCCGTTGATGCGCTCTGTCTGCCCATCTGTCTGTGGATGGAAGCTTGTTGAAAACAGCAAATCAAAGTCAAGTAGCCGAAATACTTCACGTCAGAACTTGCCCGTGAAGCGAGCATCGCGATCACTCACAATGCTCTTTGGTATGCCTCAATGCTTCACCACATGCTTTACAAACAACTCTGCAATCTTCTCTACAGGGCACTTCTTGGAAGCTAGGATGAAGGTGGCATACTTTGAGAAACGATCCACCACGACCAAAATAGAACTGAGGCCCTCTACCTTTAGCAGACTAACAATAAAGTCCATAAAGATGCTTTCCCAAGGACGTTCTGAAATTGGTAGAGGCGCAAGGAGACCAACAACCTTTTGATTTGTCCCCTTATCTTGCTGGCAGATGAGGCATGTTCGCACATACCCCTCAACATCGTCCCTCATTTGCGGCCAATAGTAGCCGCGCTCAAGGAGTGCTAAGGTCCGCTCCTGACCAGGACGATCGACCCATAGTGTATCATGGCTACAGGATGACCTCCTCATAACAAAAGGCTTCCCCACCGTGGCACAAAGATGCGTCCCCCTTTAGTTATGAGGAGGCCATCCTGTAGCCAAAATCTCTGAGTCTTCCATGCCTGCGCCAGAGAAACAATGTGTTGTGTGGTCGGATCCTGCTGCGTACCCTCGCGGATGCGGCTCAGCAATGCACCCTCCAAATGCACTTCAGAAGTCTCTGCGCGCGCAACTGCCAGTTCAGCCCTACGGCTCAGGGCATCCGCCACAACATTGGTCTTTCCAACCTTGTCCTCCAAGGCAAAGTCGAACTCAGCCAAAAATATCTGCCATCGAGCTTGTTTAGGCATCAACTTCTTCTGTATCTGAAAATAGCTCGTGGCCACATTGTCCGTCTTGAGACGAACTCGGCACCCAAAAGGTAGTGCCGCCAGGTCCTGAGGCAATACACAATGGCGGTCATTTCACGTTCATGCACTATGTAACACCTCTCTGCATCTTTCAGCTTGCGACTCTCATATGCGATCGATGACCATCTTGCATAATAACTCCGCCAATGGCAAAGTTTGAGGCATCAATGTGGACTTCAAAGGGTCTCGAATGATCAGACAGTCGCAACACTGGCTCCCTCACTAAGGCTTTCTTCAAGCCATCGAAGGCATCTTGGCACGCTTCTGTCCAGAGCCATACCCGATTCTTCTTTAACAAATCCGTGAGGGGCGCAACAATGAGAGAATAACCTTCGATGAAACACTGATAATAGTTTGCCAAATCGAGGAATGACCGCAATTCTGGCACTTTGCTTGGCGAAACCCATTCCTGGATGGCCCTTATCTTCTTCCCATCCATACGTAGCACACCACACCCCACAACGTGGCCAAGAAAGTTGATTTTCTCCTGCCCGAAGAGACACTTCTCTCGTTTGACACAAAGGTCATTCTCCTTCAGAACCTGAAACACTGTTCGCAAGTGCCCGACATGTTTCTCCATGTTACTGTTGTAGATCACGATATCATTCAGGTAGACTACCACAAACTTGTCTAAGTAAGGGTAGAAGATCCGGTTCATTAAAGTCTTGAACGTGGCTGGAGCATTTGTCAACCCGAATGGCATTACTAAAAATTCGTAAGCACCATAGCGGGTGACACAAGTTGTTTTCGGCTCATCACCTTCGGCAATCCTCACCTGTCAGTAACCCGATCGCAGATCTAGCTTGAAAAAGATATGGGCACTGCCTAGCTGTTCGAACAAGTCCGCTATCAATGGCAATGAGTATTTGTTCTTCATCGTGACCTTATTCAGAGCACGATAATCCACACATAACCGTTTAGAGTCATCATGTTTCATTTGGAAAAGGAGTGGGGCACCAAATGAGGCTTTTGATGGACGAACAATGCCTGCGTTCAACATCTCGTTTAGCTGCTTGCGCAACTCCTTTAGTTCAGCTGACCCCATACGGTATGGAACCATTGCGGGAGGCTTCACTCCATGGGTCAACTCAATCTTGTGGTCGACCTCACGTCTTGGCGGAAGACGCTTTGGCAATTCCAGAGGCATCACCCCCTGAAACTCCTCCAATAGTGGGGCTAGGGTCGGCGGCACTTCTGCTTTTACCTTCCCTTCATCTGCACGCACTGCAACTAAGAATGTCTGCTCCCCATGCTTGACACCCTTCTTCAGTTGCATTGTCGATAACACTGAAGACTTGCCTTTCTGCGTAAGGCACTGCACTGTGTGAGACAGGTCTGACCCCATAATTGTCAACGTGTTAAACTTTGACAACATCATAACATTCTGGCTTCGCAGAAACTCCATACCCAGAATCACTTTGAAATCGTCCAAGGGCACCACAGAGAAGTTGGCTTTGCCGACCCAACTCCCCACTTGAGTAGCCACATCTCTTGCTTCACCAAGGATGGGCTTGGCCTCAGAGTTTACTGTTTTGATAGTCCTCTGCTTTGGCCCAGTTTTCAAGCTCAACCGCTTTGCCTCTTCCCGCGAGACAAAGTTGTGTGTGGCCCCGGAGTCTATCATTGCTGAAGTAGACCTTCCATTCATAATGACTTCTACGTATATAAGTTCCTTACTGACCTGCATGTTCTTAGCTGCGCAACTTCTAGCTGCGTTAATCGATCGCATGGCCCCCATCCTTGGTTGCATGGTCTTAGTGTCACTGCATTTAGTATCGCTGCATTCTTCCCGTGCAGCATTGGCTTACCCGTCGTCCTTTATAAGGCGCTTTGGGCACTGCCTGGCGATATATCTATCGCCGCAGAACCAACATGTCACAACCGCACCCTTGTTGCTGTTGTTATGTTTTATGAAGTTTTGTTTCTTTTCGGATTGATGGCGTGTCAACACCTCACCTTTATCATTGCGCTGCTCATCCTTCTTGCCTCAGTGGTCAGGTTTCTTCCCAACTTTGGTTGATGGGGTGATAGGCTTGCGCTGAGTGTCAACTAAGCGCTCTGCCGCCACATATGCATCTTCCAAAATACGGGGGTTACTCCTTTCTACTTCAAACTGTGCCCATGGCTGAAGTCCCACAATGAACAAGTTGAGCATGTCATCTTCTGGCATGTTAGGTATCTCCAGCATAAGCTTCTGAAACGTTCTGACATAGTCTTGCAACGAACCAGTGTGTTTGAGCTCACGAACCATCCGGTAAGCCTGCCTTTGCGCATTTCTTGGCATGAAGTAGTTGCGCAACTTCATTTTGAAATCATCAAAGGTGTCTATCACACATTGACCCCTCTCCATGTCATTGCGCTTCCGCCTCCACCAAGCGATAATATCTCCATCAAGTAAGGTCATTGCAGCCTTAATCCTCAGATCTTCGAGGGTCACATTCTGGATATCCAAGTAGTCTTCTACTTGGAACAAAAAGTTCTCAATGGCCTTGCTGTCACGAGAACCATTGAATTTTGCGGGTCTTGGCACATCAATCCTTGATGACCTCTCACCATTTCCGCCATTTAGGGTCACCGTCCGCTGCAACGTACGGTTCTTTAACTGAAGCTCCCCTACTTTAGTCTGCAAGTTGGCCACTGTAGTCGTCAACGAAGTGAACTGCCCCATTAATAAGGTTACCTGCTCTTGCAGGCTCGCCACCACATCATTCAGTCCATTGAATGATTCACATGCACATGAAATCACTTCCTCATGCGAAGTCACCTCTTCCACCAGCTTGTTAACAGTTGCAGCCAACTCTTCTTGGCTCTGAGGTGAACTCATCTCCTCAGCTTCAGCAACTGCCTTGCCTTTGTTGTTATGCAAGTTTTGATAAGGCGCCACGATGTCTTGCTCACAAATCGCAGTCTGTCGGCGTGTCTATCGACACCGACTCTGGAGTCCCTTCCCCAGCATGAGAACGAGCGCTGGTACCACTTGTCACAGGCCTATTTCCTTCAATGGGCCAGCGCAGCGCGACGATCCTTCCTCACCACCGCAAGCCTACTTGTCAGCTCGTTTGCCGATCACGGAAGCTTGTAATCAGAGTGCAAGAGAGCAAGAGAGAATAGAGGGAGAGAAATTGCAATCACAAAAATCAATCACAACGAGGGTGAACAAAAGAAAGCTCAACACATTTACTTCATTCACAATTTTGCCCGCAGGCCATTACAGTTCAAGTATACGGGCTGCCCCTTCGAGGTATTGATTCACCTGAACTGGGCAGCTTACATCAGACTCAACAAAAGCAAAACAGACTCTAAGCGCAACTGTACACTGTAAGTCGCAAGGGAATAGTTTGCATCTCTTTTAAAATAACATTTTACACAAGTTTCAAAAAAATTTAAAGCATTTTTAAATTAAAGGTTTCCATGAGCCAAGCCAAGTCAGCCCAAGCTCAGCTCGAACCCGACTCGTGTGCATCCCTACCCAAGAGTGACCTCTGGCTGAAATCCTGCGAGTAGGATGCCACCGACCATCCATGTACTCACGACCTCCCTCGTTGCCAGTTGGAAGCTCTTCTAGTTGCTTCTTGAGGAAGAAGGTGGTGGAGGTTGGGAAAAACCCTTACCATCCACCTCTCATTTCTCCCTTGTTCATCATGGATTAAAGGGAAGTGGAACCAACTGATTCTTACTTGAACTGGTTTGTTCCATCAAACCCTTTAAAACTACCCTCAGAATGAAAAACGTGTTCAAGAGATCAATTCTGGTTCCCAACCCAATGTTACCTTCAACCTCTTACGTTGGACCTAAACATGACCGTAAACCTTGTCAATCTAACCCAATTCGACTCAAACACCTTGTTAAACCTCGCAAACCCTATCAAAATCCATTTACCTCTTAAACAATCCTTAAAGCCTACCCAGGTTTAAGATTCATATTGCTCATTTGACCCAAGTCCAAACCCAACCCAAACTGACCTCAACCAAAATAAACTCTCAGTTGCTCCTATTATAAGGCCTACCCAATATCCAAATCCAGTTGTGCTGCAATTGGATCCAATTAAACCTATTTAGGTCTAGTAATGCCATCAAATGTGTCTTTTGAGTTTGACCCATACACTTAAAGTAGATCCATTTGGAGTTGTTCTACACCAACCACCATGAAACAACAAGGTCCAAATATTCTTTGTACTCAGATACTTTGCAAAACTAATTCTACCACCATCAGCACTTCCAAATCATTGTTTTGTAGATTGCATCACCTCCATGGTTCTCAAGAGTGAAGAAGAATTGGAAAAAATGAAAGTGGCACTTGACTCGAGGGTCAAGAGTGAAGAAGACTTGGAAAAAATGAAAGTGGCACTTCACTCGATGGTGAGTCTTCTCCAACCTGAAAAGAATGATGCAAGAGAAGGCTGGATCATGCTTGTAGCTTATTGGATAATTTTAGATATCTTTTATTTTGAATTCTTCTATTTGGGATCTTTGTAATGGGAATTGGATTTATATAATAGATCCAAATCCAAATTTAATAATTTTACTAGATTATGATACATTCTTAAATTGTGTTTATTAAATAGAAAGTTTATGCTTATCAGGATTAGGTCATTTTTATCTATAAATGGATGAGATGTAAATAGGAAGCTTGAAAGATTGAGATAAATTTTTGTTTTATTTTCAATTTATTTAAATTCTTGCTATTACTCTAATTTTTATTTATTTTCAGTAAATTTTTTTAATTTTCTGCTTTTTTTAGTTAATTCCTAGTTTGGTTAGATTTTTTTCTACAAATCCGATTTGGGTTTGCATCACATACCCGGATCAAATTGGACAGTGGCGTAGCTAGGATTCATGTGTGTGTGTGTGTTGGGGGGGGGGGGGGTGCAAACAAGGGTGTAACAAAAAAAAAATGGTGTGATAGTCGGGGGTTCGGGGACAACATCCCCGAATTTTTTTTTGAGATAAATTTAAAAATGGCTAGAATTATTAATAAAAATCTATTTCATATGGACAAATCAAACTGTTTGCTGCAGTCAGAGCTAGGCTAAAAAAATGGATAAAAATCTATTTCATATGGAATCAGGGTTGGGCTAGGACTGGGCTTTTAAAAAAAAAAAATTAACTGTTTCGGGAGCCCAGTCCTGCCCCCCCCCCCCCCCCCCCAGCTCCGCCTCTGGCCTATGTTACTGAACCTGATCCGCTATAGGTTAGGATCATATCATAACCAGCCCAAGTCCTATAGGTTAGGATCATATCATAACCAACCCATTGGACTTGGGCTTTGTTTGCAATTTGTGAATTGGAGGGAGCTTGGGGATTTGAGAAAGCAAAAGCCATCTGTTTTTAAAATTGGTTGCTCACTACCAGCTGTGAGATGAACAATCACAATTGAGAATTCAAAAGTAGAACCAGGAATCACTTAAACTGACCGCTTATATGCCATCAACCAAATCACATGACAACATTTTATTGGTCCCACAACAACAAAATGCAGGCCCCACTCAAGGCTATGTCACATAGAGGATCAGATCTCAAGTGATTTAAAAGCTTTATTATCCATTATTCGCGACCTGCTTTCACAGGATTCAAAGAAGAAGAATCACAATCACAACTTCACCTCACATATTTCACTAAACTTGAAAATGTGTTGTATAATTGTGACTTGTAATCACTGGAAGCTAAGAAAATCCAATATTTATAGGGCGTTACTCTGCATGCGTCCACTTAAGCTCTGTTTGGGAGCCAAAGATAGGAGTGAAGATGATATTTAATGTGGATATAATTAATACCACCTACCTCAACTTGTTTAGGAACCATATTTTGGGAGATGATGTTGGTGTTGAGAGTGGAGATAGGCAATTTTTAACTATATTCTCACCAGCCTCATCTTCATTTTCATTTCAACTCTCATCACCATTCTCATCTCCTCATCAACACCGGCTCTCAAATAGAGCCAAGTAGGATACGTTGAAAATTTTGCTTCATCATGCAATTTCCCAACTTTTCTTATTTTTTTTATATCTGGTTGTCCAAACCAGTGGCCCAGGTCAAGGGTGGGCAACAATGAAAGAAGGATTAGGTGGCAGTGCCAACCTTTGACTCTCTTTCTCTCTCAACCATGTTGGATATTTGGGTTTGAGTCCAACCCATAGTGTGACCTAGTTTGTTACTAACAAGGAGTTAGTGAGTAATTAGCGAGTAATTAGTAGGATTTAGTGGGGTAGAGGTTACGAGAATCTGAACAGTTTACATTCTATAACCACCCTTTATCCCCCACTATAAATATGGAGCTTGGTTGAATAATGAGAGCAGCTAAAGCCTATTGCGTGTTTTCATAATTTTTATTTTGGTTTAGGGTCGTCCTCACCATCAACTTGAAGGCATGTGCTCATCGTGGGCATCGATAGGCTGAGAAGAACATCGAGCAACGTTGCATGGACCATGGCATCTAAGGGTATGTGGCACCACGATAAGAGTTTTTGTTGTCATTGAAAAGAATTTTTGTTTGGTGCAAATAACTTTACTTTGGCTGGCGCAACTCCAGCTTGTGCCACAAAAAAAAAACTTTCCTGGCCAAAACTGACCTGCGCCAGTAAATACCTCAAATTTTAAAGCGCATTTTTTTCAGTTCCTTTTTTTCCCAAACCCTAAACCCAACATGTCTTCTCCTGGACCAGGCGTCTGCTCCTCCTGAGCAGCCATTGCCACCTCATGGACTGTTGGATGTAAAAAGAGGTGAGAGAATTCAAATATGAAAACATGGGCTGTTTGGAAAAGGTTGGAATTAATGACGTGGAATAGTCCCATATTGACGATGTTTGAGTTTGTTGTAGGCTTTATAACCTACATGTAAACTCTTATACTTGTTCATAAGAACAAGAGGTTGGGATGACTACCACACACGCGCACGCACGCCGTGCCGTGCCGTGCCATGCCAGGCCGGGCCGAACTCGGGTTCGGGTTCAGGTAATTGGCCCTTTAGGGCCATATCAAATCAAGACCAAAGTACCTTTTTGCCCAAAGTTTCTGTGTGTATTTGGATGCTTTAATAGGTTAAGAGAAATGATTGGAAGCTGAATGGTTAAAGGGATTTCTTGAGAAACTTCCTTTAATGGGCAAACCAATTCCTGCGATATCTGTGCATTGTGACAATATAGCCACTATTGCAAAGATTAAAAGCACAAAATATAACAAAAAACAGAGAAGACACATCCAAGTCAGAATAAAATCTATAAGGGAACTAGTGTCTCAGTTAGTGGTTGTTGTGGACTATGTTGGATCCAAAGAAAACACAACTGGTTCATTAACGAAAGGACAAGATAAGTCATTAGTCCTAAAATCCAGAGAGAGGATCGGACTGAAACCCATCAATAGTTCATCTACAGTAGCAACCCAACCTATCTGAGTGGAGATCCCATAAAGTAGGTTCAATGTGGTAATAACAAGTTGTAGGGTGAACTGGATAGCACCTTATTTATGAGATATTATGTATCTGTGTTTGTTTCCCTAATTACTCTAGAAAGATGTTGTAGTTGCAAGTTAAGAAAGAGTTAAAACTCTGAATGAGTTCAAAGCCTTCTAGGCGAGATGTTAGCAGGGCATCTCTAGAGAAGCTCACTTATGTGAGTGTGACCGTGTGCCCGCAGTTTAAGGAATTAGTTATTCCTGAAGTCACTCATGAAACAGGATTCGGGCGCATGACCTTTAACGCGCCGCCCCTAAATATTACAATCAGAACCTTTATCGTGTTGTTGCTAATGGACACTCCTACGCCAAAGGTTCAAGCTCAAGACTTCAGTTCACTTCGTTCCTGTGGGGGTAAAGTTAGTCAACTAAGGTAGTGGTTCAAACCGGAAGGTACCATTGTTGAAAGCATGATATGTCATGTTGCAGATTATCCCATTTTGCATCTTGGTTTCCTTCCGTTTTCATTCTTTGAATTTGTGGGGGAATGTTGGATGTAAAAAAAGGAGGTGAGAGAATTCAAATATGAAAACATGGGCTGTTTGGAAAAGGTTGGACTTGATGACGTGGAATAGTCCCATATTGACGGTGTTTGAGTTCGTTATAGGCTTTATAACCTACATGTAAACTCTTATACTTGTTCATAAGAACAAGAGGTTGAGATGACTACCACACACATGCGCATGCGTGAGCGCGCCCGTCGTGTCGTGCCGAGCCGGGCTCGGGCTCAGGTTCAGGTAATTGGCCCTTTAGGGCCATATCAAATCAAGACCAAAGTACCTTTTTGCCTAAAGTTTCTGTGTGTATTTGGATGCTTTAATGGATTAAGAGAAATGACAATGGGTCACGACTCCTCGTAGTCCGTGTTCATTAAAGAGTCTTGTCTCTTCAAATTTCGTTACGGATCTTGACTCTTCGAAGTCCGTTAACAGACCTCGACCCATCAAATTTCGTAACGGGCTCCTACCACGTTTTGTAACCGTTCGTAGGTTATAAAAGCGTGGTTAGGGTTGGGGTTACTTAGATGCTTTACGCATAATTCTGAGGAAGAAAGGCTCTGCGTTTTCTCTTTCTCTGTTGTTCTTTCTCTCTTTTAAGTTATCCCGAAAAGGGATTTTTCTGCAACTTCGGTTCGTAGAGGTTGTTTTCGAAGGACGATCCGTCAGAGTGCACCGTTCTGATCGTTGAGGCTATTGTATCCTGGGGGAAGGACGCGAACCCTTTTTGCATTGTATATGGGGGCAAATCTTCTCTAAGGGGAGTACTTTCGTACGCCTTAGCCTTTTACACAGTATTAACATGTTTTTCTTGTTTTTATTGTGTTCTGTGCATCTGTTTGTGCATATGTTGTTGTCTGGATTTTGATTTTATGCGGAAACCGTCATGCTTGCTCCCTGTTATTGTTTCGATTGACTGTCAATTATGATTTCAATACTGCTGCATTTCCTGCTTTATGTCATGATGTTGATTGTGAAACTGCGTGATCCAAAAAACGATCCAACATGGACCTCCTTGTTGATGTTGCATCTTCGTGGTCGAGGCCCCTCCTCAACAAAAAGAGCCTCTCGGCCGCGCAACCTCTCCTTCTCTGCGATTCAAAGGGCTTCTTCATTCAAGTAATGCTCCTCCCACTCTTCATTCAGGAAATCCTTCCTTTTGATTTGAGATATGATGGTGGTTGACATCATGGAGAGAAGGTTTATGCTTTTCTGTCTGGTTTTATTTAGAGGATTTCGGTTCTTTGGGTAGTAACAGTCATAGGTTTTAGATGTTTTTGGCTGTCGTTTCTGTGTGAACGTCTGATTAGTCTTATAAGTTTTTAATTTATTGATCTATTTGAATAAAAAACTTCTACATGATTCACTTTTTCCACGTGATTTCCTTTATTATTTTTTTAATCTTTAATCATACTTCGACTTATTTCTTTTAATCTGTATGATTAATATTATGTTTCCTTTTTCTGCAGCATTGTTCATGCTTGCTACATTACATCATTTGCCACTCTATCCAAGCCTTTGCTGGTAGCAAAAAATTAAGGTCCTTCGAGACACGACCATTCCAAAACTTTTAGGGGGTCGCAGCCTAGAATCATATAGACTCACCTGATACCTAATGAGGGTGAAAATCAGAAGGGCAACATGTCATGAATGGTGTAAGGAAATGCAGTAATAAGCCATGGAAAAGACAAAAACAGGCAAAGATTAGGAGGTGACTGCATGCTTTATTCATCCTACTGTAACTGAGTTATCGCAGTAATCAATGGCTTCATTCAGCAGCAAGCCATCCTAGTTCGAGTTGCACAAAATCAGAAAGGAAAAAGAATGTATTTCATTGATGGATGTAATCTAAATCATTTTTTTAACTGTTCACTGTACCTATTATTAGTTTTGTCTAGTAACTTGTTGCATACCTTTGCTGTTTATGCACATAACTGTTCTCCACTGTTCCATATAGCATCTTTTTTTTTTATCTTAGTGACGATGCTCTGTCTTTACGGGTTTGTTAGAAATATATGCAGTAATAATCTATGATTCATAGGCAGCATCAAATGAGATAGCTGGATTGTGGAAAAAAAAACTTGCACTTTTTGTGGCTTTAAATCAAGCGGCCAAGAGAAAATTGATCCAAAAGAGTGCTAAGAAAGCAAAAAATGTTAACTAGAATGTAAGAAACAGCAATAGCATTAAATGAATATTATCATGTCTATCCATAGATGACTTCATGCCAGAGGCTTTACCTTGCAGAGTGTGTAATTTTGTAGGCAATCTTTTTAGTGGGAGGAGGGGTTGGTAGACAAAGGTGCTGGAAAATCTTTTTTATCAGATATCATTACTGTATAACCGATGGTGCAAGTCTGAAGCTTGAAT
This sequence comes from Nuphar pumila, assembly GCF_984573655.1. NCBI lineage: Eukaryota > Viridiplantae > Streptophyta > Magnoliopsida > Nymphaeales > Nymphaeaceae > Nuphar > Nuphar pumila. The sequence continues at coordinate 6,763,801 of NC_143257.1, read as the reverse complement.
TTCAATTGTTTGATTTGAGTTGTCTGTTCAAAGACATCTATAAAGGGACTCATCTTTGTGTCTTTTTTGGTGGCAGATGTGTCTACAGTGGGACTCATCTGGTGGCAGATGTGTCTTAAGGCCACTAACACGACTTGTTTTGGAATGTGTGATCTATGTTCTTGCTTTTATAAGGATCAGCTCTTGAAGCATTCGATTCTGACACATGGGTGTGGGTTTTTGTAAGATTCAAATAATCAACCTTTCAAAATTTTTGAGGCTACAAATATTGATTTTTTCTTCTAAAACACATTATCTAGGTGTGGATTCCTAGAAAATAGACCATGCCCAACACATTTATGTGATAGAAACTGCGAAAAAAAAATACCGAAAACCCATTTTAGCATATTTCATTTAGCACAAATATATATATATATATATGTACCACTGTAATATATATATATATATATATATATATATATATATATATATATATATGTATATATATATATATCACTGTAATATATGCTATGTAATGTACATCAGATAATAACTAAAAAAAATAAAATCATGTAAACTATAAGAAGAAATATCTGTAATTGGTATCCTATAGAAGCTTATGTATTCACAATCTTGGTTATCAAGAAAAATAAAATAAAAAAGGAGCAAAAAAGTCTTTGAATATTTGGATGCGCCCACTTATCATAACCAGAAATATATCTTCTTCAGCCATGTCAAGTCTTCTTCAGTTGGGAGTAGATTAAGCCAGCTGCTCTTGCGTGGTTTGATATATATGCCACAAACAATAATGTATGTATACATATGCGATTAATATTTGGTGCTAATGAATGTACATAACTATTGAGTAGAAATCACATTCGTTTTATATATTTTATTTTTCTTGTAGATCGGTCCTATGGATGTGATCTACAAGGTTCGTTTACTAAAAATTGAGTTTTGATTAGTGTGATCGTGACATGTAAGCAAGTTTTTTAAGGGTTTTAAAGATTAACTGGCCACAATGTACCAAAATTTTGCGACTCAAAAAAATATTTTTTTTATATTAAAAAAACACAATCCAAGTTTGGATCCTAAGAAAACAAACAGTGTTGAATACATCTATGTAGTGAGATTGAGTTGATACAATTTTAACCTAATATTTCCAGCTCAATAATTATGTACCTTCATTAGTACCAAATATGAACCCATACATATGCTTAGTTTCCTACTAACATTATAACAGTGGCTCTAGATTAACAAGATAAACTCGTTGGTCATATCTACCTTACCATAATAATGTTTATATGCCTGGGATGTCAATGGATCATATTTTATCCAATATCCAACTAAATCTGATTCTGCCTAGTAGGATTCGGTAAGCCAAAACCATATCCAACTATAATCAGGTGTGGATATGGATTTGATTTTTTGCTACCAAATCCGATGAATATCCTATTTTGAGAGTTATTCGAATCCAATTACATGTAAAAAAAACAGATTTGGAGTGAGCTTTTCACCATTCAAATCTGAATCTGAGTTTTTTTAGCCAATATCTGATTAGTTAGATCTGATATCGCCACATCCAACCCGAAACCAAACCGTTTACATCCCCACATATGACCTTCCTTAAAATTGAAACTATTCATATAAACAGTAACATATAAGCATATAGAGTAGTGGACTTATATGGAAAGATGTTGAATGCTTCCAATCTAGGGGTTGTCATTGACCTTGGTGTATTGGGACCCACTTTGCAGATAATGCTCACTTGATGAACCAGATAATGAGGGTGGCTGTGTAGTAGTTGAGATTTAAGAACACAACAACAAGGTAAATGGCATGGAAAGCCTATGCAAATAAGGCTTAGTTTGTTTCATGCAACTTACATGGAAAATTGTTTAGCTAGAAACCCTGATGTAATCCTTTCCCACCATGAATAAAACAATCAAATCATCATGGTAAAGTGCGTTGCAGTTTTTTTTCATCCTTTCACCTGGAAAACTTTCACATGAGCTGAGCTGACAGTACTTTTTAGAAATCAGTGCTCATTATCAGGTAAAGCATTTCCTTCACTTGAGAATCAAACAAACAAGGTCTAAGTGAATGGAATTCAGAGAATCTAGGTTTCTTGGGAGGGTCAATTCTAGAAAAGGGCTTGCTTTGAACCAATTTTGTCAAGGCTACCTATCTCAATGGAACTTCTTTATGGTCTAGTATGATGAGCTCTTTTAGGGGCATGGGGCCAGATGGCTGAGCTCTGTTAGAGCCCTATGGACCCAGGCCTGTCGAAGCCTGACCCAACTCTTGTCAGGTTCGGACCATATCAGAATCTTATGGGGCTCAGGCCTAGGTGGGTCATGTCCACCCTTTAAGCCCAACCATAAACGGACCAGGCTGGGCTGGGCTCTATCGAAGCTTTATTTTGGCCCTACCTGATCCCAACCTGTTTACTATCGGGTTGGGCCTGATTCTTATTGTGATCAAGCTGCAGAGTCTGCCAAACATGGACCCGGGTCGGGTATCAGACTGCCCCTCAGTTATGTCACAGGGACACGCTACTTTGGTGGTGCATCCCCAGTGACACGTGGATACAAACAATGACATTACGGACAATATTTTAATAATAGTTTTTATATTTTAAATATTATTTAAAAATGTATTTTTATAAAAAAAAATTTATGACTAACCGGATCACTTAATGGGCCTGCCTCCCTGCAAGAAAAAACTCCGGATTGAAGACACGACCACCCAACCTTACCTGCTCTAACCATGATAAAGCAACATGAGCCCCATGAAACAGGTTTAATTTTTAATATAAAAGTTAAAAATAGTTTGTATTGATTAAAAAATTTAAAAAAAATTGTGTCCTTATGTTCTCTTTTACAAAAGTTATCCAACTCTAAGTCAAACCTGAGTCAAGTGTCCTCGTGTCTTTGTGACAGCGCCTCAAGCACCCTATCCAAATGGGGACCTGCTCTACACAGAGGGGTTACATATTGCTGGGACTCCCCTTTTTGTCATTCATCAACTGCTCGGTAACTTTACTGTGCCAGAATCGGATTTGGATCTGGTTAGTTAATCAAGCTGGGTTCGGTCCTGGTATTACCAATAATTTTTGCATCAAACTCTGAATCCAAATTCGAGTACACTATATCAGATTATGTCTGACCCGATCAGACCCAAGTCAAACAGGTTCACATCCCAAACAGCAGCACCAGGTGCACAATAATTGATTCACTTGGTTGTGTACTAGGTGGACTCACTAGCTTGATTGAATTGGATCAATTGGTAGGGGCTAGTGTGCATTGGTCTAAATGGGTCTGGCTGATCTGACCCAATTCAATCATGTTGGACCTCACCCAATTTGGTCACTATGAGATTGGGTTCGATCCACATTGTTTTAGACCCAGACCTAGTTAGGGACTAATTGGTTAGACTACAGACCTTGACCAGGCTGACCAAGGTCAAGCCCTTGACTTGATTCCTGATGGTCTATTAAGTCAATCCGGAAAAGACTTGGAGGCTTCAAGAATCATAAAAGTCACTCAACCATGTAGCATGCATTGGTGCAAGTGGGTCTAACCCATCTGACCTGACCCAATTGGGTTGGACCTCTCCCAATTGGACCCATAAGATAAGGTTAGACCACATTGTTTTAGATCCAGGCCTACTTAGGGACTAATTGTGGTTTGATTACAAACCTTGACCACGTTGACCTAGCTGAAGCCTTTGACATCATGAGTCCTAATGTTGTTATTAGATCTATCTACAAGAATCATGAACGACTAGGCTAGAGTGTTGCTAGCCATAGGGACAAAACGTTTAAAAAGATAAAAAAAAAAAACATCCTTTTTCTCATAAGAAATTGAATTTTTTTATTTCTCACATTTTTTGGCAAAACATTAATATTAAAAATAAAAATGCTGATGTTAAAAAAATAGTTTTTATTACTACGGCCAGCAATGGATCCAACGTCGTGCTGAGCTGTGTTTTTCCATTCATACCGGACCCTATTTTGCATTGAATTTGAAAGGGAACTGACCCATTTTCATATGAAAGTGGTCGTTTTCCCCCATAACGCATTTGCGCGCCGTGCAAGGCTGAGATGGAAATGCACAAATCCCAATTTATTTTCACAGGCCCCACCATAGCAATGCAAACGCGGACTCACCCCGTCTTTCACGCCCATAGAATTGAGACGGGCCCACAAAGGAAAAATGACAAACAACAACCAAGATGGAGCTAGCAGGGCTTGGGTAGGGATGGCAGTGAACCCGGGGAAAATGGGGCCCTGCCCCGCCCCCGCCTCGCCCGGTTTGGATCGGGGATGAAGGGCATGAAACGGGGATGGAGACAGGGATGAAGGTTAAAATCCAACCCCATGCAGGGATGGAAGCGGGGATGGAGACAGGGATGAAGGTTAAAATCCAACCCCATGCAGGGATGGAAGCGGGGATGGACTTACGCTTTCTCCCGTCATGCTCCATCCCGATCTCCGCCTTGCCCGCACTGCCCCATCCCCAATCCTTCTAAGGGATAACAATAGACCGAGGGAAAACGGGACCCCGCTCTGTCTCGCTCCCATTTGCACCGGGAATGGAGGACATGAAACGGGGATGGAGGTTAAAATTCATCCCTGCACAAGGATAGAGCCAGGGATAGAGGTTTGGGTTTTGAGACGGCGCAGGGGTGGAGACCTTGTCCCCCGCCCTCGCCCTAGTCCATTGCCATCCTTAGGCTTGAACCTAGGGGTGTCCACCGGGTTTTACCTAGACCCGACCAGTAACAAACCCTATAGGCCGTTAGGATTTGGTGATGTCTTATTACAATTTGGGTAGAACTCAAAAAGTCCTATTAATATATGGAGTCTGGTATGGTTTGTGAAATTTCATTTCATACCTGAGCCCAACTCGAGTTCTAATTAAGATCTGCAATTTTTCATAGTAAAAAAGAAAAAAATTATTATTTTATAAAGTATGGTTCGGGTCTAGTTCATGTAGTTTTTATAGGACCCGAGTATGGTTTCTCTTATAAAGAGTCCCATTAGACTCAAAATCAGACCCGGTACCAGTACCTTAAATCAGATTCGGGTTGGGTCCCATCTGAGTCCAAACCAGATCTGACACATTGACGCCCCTACTTGGGCATGACTATAAATCGCTTTCAGTTAAACTGGTAAAAGTCCAAACCGTGTTTTAGCCGCAGACTTGATTTGGAATAGGTCAAGGCCAGGCTTTGATAAGACCTGTCACTAACTTGGTCAGACTTGGCAATTAATTCACGTGGACCGGATAAGTCCTTGGCCATAACTATCAAGCCATGTCACAAGGACGCGTGACAGAGATTCGACTTGAAAGTATGATTTGTTTTTAAATATGACACGAGGACACGATTTTTTAATCAATGATAAACATTTTTTTTATGATAACACTAAAAAGCAATTAAATTTCAATAAACATTAAAGAACTACAAAGGAAAGATCTATTCTTTTGTCAACAACAAAAATAAGGGTTTCCCCATGGTCAGAGAATGTCTTTTCCTCTATCTCTCTCTCAAACCCAAGACTAAGGGTGTCAACGGGTCGGGTTTGGTTCGGACCCAATTGGAATCAGACTTGGACCATATTTTTGAATATGGTATCAGCTCCGGTCCTAGGTCTAATAGGATCTACTATAAGAGAAAACATACTCGAACCCGATAAAAACTACATGAACCAAACCCGGACCACACACCTTGTAAATGATATTTTTTATTACTTTTACATTGAAAATTTGTGAGTCTTCATTGGAACTTGGGTCGGGCTTGGGCTAGGGTATAGTATAAAATTTCACAAACTATACCTAGATCCATGTATTAATCGGACCTTCAGGTCTCGACAAAGGTCTTAATCGGTTCTTATTTGTTACAACACCCGGACCCTATTGGGTTTGGTATGGGTAAACCCAACCCATTGACACCCCTACGCAAGACTCATCCCGATTATGGAGCCTCATAACTCCACTCCCATGCCTTTCTTGGTCGGACCAAAAGCTCAATGCTCAAGTTCGGCTTGTTTGACTAAATGAGCCTATGATTAGGCTTAAGTTTGATTTGTTTAGTAAAAATGAGTTAGGGTTGCAAATTAACAGATCTAATCCATGTCAGCTAAATACATAGGAAGGTTAGATTCAGATCAAGTTGGAACAACTAAAAATTATAAAAGTGTCATACCCGATCCAGTCTGTTCGAACTCAAAGGGAAACTTAGCTTCTCACAATAAGCTCAGCTTGCTGCACAACCCTAACCAAAAGGCACCAATGGTCAATCTTTTATAGGGTTGTGAATGGGTCAGATGTTGGATATTGATATATAATGGATTCAATGTGGCTAATAGTGGGCTCTAACTCAGAGGAGAACAAAAACGCATACATTGAAATATAATAAAAATACATTAAATTTGGGATTTCCAAGTTCCCAATTCATTATTCTTCCTTCTCTTTTTATGTAGTTCTCCTCCCTCACTGCGCACAACCCCGATCCTAAATCCCCCCATCGGATTTGGTTCTAATATATGCATTGTCAAAATCCTACCTAATCAAATTTAGAGTTAAATTTAGATTCGGAATAAAAAAATTTGTTACAAGCATATTGAGATGCATCTAGCTCATATATGCCTTTTACATGCGACCTCATTGATGGATATCCATGAGATTCATATTTAGTTTTGGATCATAGCTGCATTGATATTCTATACATCCTAGTGTATCACATATAGGGGTGGCAAAACCTGACACGACCCGCCAACCCGCCTCTTAGGCGGGTTCGGGTTGGGCTTAAGCCAACCCGTTTAATAAACGGGTCAACCCGCCTAACCCGTTTATTAAACGGGTCAGGTTCGGGTTGGGGGTATGCCAACCCACCAACCCGGCTGACCGGTTTAATAAACGGGTTAGGCGGGCGGGTCAACCCGCTAACCCAACCCGTCGACCCGCCCACCAACCCGCCCGCTACCCGCCAACCCGTTTTCCCGACCCAACCCATTTATTAAACGGGTTGGCGGGTCATGTCGGGTTACCCGTTTATTAAATGGGTTGGGTTAGTGTTTGCCACCGCCGACCCGTTTAATAAACGGGTCGGGTTCGGGTTGAGGTATGCTGACACGCCAACCCGCCAACCCGACCCGATTGCCACCCCTAATCACATATCAAGTGTACCGGAACCAGATACATGTACAAAACTCGCCTCCAAAACCATAAAATGAAGTATTAAATGTTTAAAAAACTATCTAAATTTCTTGAGAAACGTCTACCATTTTACATAGAAACATGTTTTTATCATATTATAAATAAGTATCAAGTTCATTTCTATTATCATTTTTTCATACAAACAACAATTTCATTTTATAGAGACACTATTTGTATTAAGAAGAATAAATATTATAATTTACAAAAATCATTTTACAATAATGATTTATTTACATATCATGTTTAACCATTTTATTTATAGGTGTTTGAATAAAGATATATACTTCGTATCAACTTTTGAGAGACTCATACCATTTCTTTTAGAAACAATATCAATGTATATTAGAAACTCATATTGATATTTTTTAGAACGGTTTCAATACGCATTTCAAATAAAAATGTACCTAAAACATTTTAAACCCTATCATACATGTACTAGTATCGCATACCCGTACCTGTTTATGGAAACTATTGTTTGGATTCAGATGTAAAGTTATCTTCCAAATTCAAAATCTAATTATTTATCATGTAGTGTGTATTGTAAACAATCCAATTAAAATTGAAGGAAAATCATATTATTTCTATATTTAAATTGGATTTATATTAGAGCCAATTTGGATTCAAAGCAAAATCCAATATGATTGCAACTTTATGCATGTAAAGATCTTGTTTTTGGTTTTTTCTTACTGGATCCAGTATTAGCACATATTTTGAATTTGGATTCAATTCTACTTCACTCTTGAGTCCACTATTTGTAATGTAGTTTTGGGTTTGGATCTGACATGATTTGACCTATATCTAACTGTTTCCACCCCCTTGTGATAGAGTTGTAAGACCCTAATAGCACAGGCAAAAGCGACGACGGTAAGATTGAAGAGTGTGCATTGTTACGCTATAGATCACCAAGGTCACTTGCTATAAATCACAACCTCTTGTTCTTTGTTATGTTCTGCATTCCCAATTTTTTTGTGTGTATAAAAGTGACCTCTAAGTCCATATATAAATTCATCAAAGGGTGCTAGATGGGTTGTGCCCAAAGGAGAAATGCCCCTTCAATCTCAAGAGATGTCTCTTCATATACACTATTTTATGTCTTATATCTTAATTAGTTTACTTTTTCTTGTTTAACTGTTACATAACACATGACTTTTAACTTATAAGAGTCACAAACGTTGGAGTGGCCATTCGAACGGTTGTTTATAGCCACATGATCCTACATCTTTCACTTAGCCATAAAGGGGCCACTAGTGTTTAAAGCTTATTCACTTATTAGGTCTTAACATCGAAACACATTCTTGAATTATATTATTCACACAAATTTTATTGTGGATTTAGATACTCATCAATTAGACATATTTAAGTCGCATTTGACTCACATGTCTAGTAAAAACTTTCTTAGTAACTGACTTGGTTAGAGGATCGGCTATCATGTCACCTGAAGAAATATAACCAATTGCTATTTCATTATTCATAAGCATATTATAAACATATTATTGGTATTTAACTTCAATATGCTTACTCTTAGAGCTATAAAATTCTGTATGAATAATAACTTTGTTATTACAATAAATTTGAATTAGATCTTTTACAATATCTAATTTCAAAACATTTAGGAAGCGATTTATCCATGCACTAAATGTGGTTATCATGTTATAGGTTATATATTCAGCTTTTTGGATATGTTGTGCTATACACTCTTGACACCAAATGTGGCTATCATATTATAGGTTATATATTCAACTTTTTGGGTATATTGTGCCACACACCCTTGCTTTTTGCACGACCATACAATTGCTCCACCTCCTAAAGTAAATACATAACCATAGGTGGATTTTGCTTAATCTCTATCACCAACAAAATCTGCATCAGTATAACTCATGAGCCTTAGCCTATCTGCTTGATAGCATAACTTGAGTTCCTTAGATTCTTTTAGATATCTAAAGATTCTTTTCACTGCTTCCCAATGAAAAAGTCCATGATTGCTCTGTTATCTACTTACTAGACTCACAACAAAACTTAGATCTTGTCTAGTGCAAAGCATTGCATACACCAGACTTCCAATTAATTACCTTAGCATAAGGAACATCTAACCTCTATTGTTTATCTTTTGGACAATATTTTTTGCTTAGTCTTAAGTCTTTAACTTCATGAGCACCCTTTGCCTTTATGCTTTTCATTCTAAATCTCTTTAGAATATAATTAAGATATATTTTTTGACTTAGACATAAAAACCTTGATTTTTTATCTATTTAAGTTTTGATTCTAAGGATATATGAGGCTTCACTCATATCCTTTATTTCAAATTGAGAACTTAACGCATACTTAGTCTCATTTATCATGTCTATATCATTTATTGTAATTAGTATGACATCAACGTAGATGAACAAAATAGTAAACTTACTCTCACTTTTTTTGGCATATATGCAATGATCTAAATTATTTGCCTCATAACCCAACTTGGTTATGACCTTATGAAAAGTTAAGTATCACTGCCTAGGTGACTTCTTAAGTCCATACAAGGATTTATTCAACTTGTACCATTTACCTTCTTGACCTTCAATTTCAAAGCCTTCTGGTTGTTGCATAAATATAGTTTCTTTTAGTTCACCATTTAAGAAAGTTATTTTCACGTCTATTTGATATAGGTCAAGATCAAAATAAGCCACCAGTGCCAAAATAATGTGAATATAAGCTAATTTTGCTAGAGGAGAATACGTTTCTTTATAATCTATACCCTCATGTTGAGAATAAGCTTTTGCAACTAATTTTGCCTTGAACTTATCAATAGTTTCATCAACCTTATTTTTTTTTTAAACCTACTTACTACCAATTGCTTTGCAACCTTTAAGCAAAGTAGTTAGCTCCCAAACTCTATTCATTTCTATGAAATTTAACTCATCTTTCATTGATTTCATCAAATGCTAAGATTTATTAGAAGCAATTGCATCATTAAAACTTAAATTATCAAGGGTTTCATCCAAATTCATGGAGTATTATAGTTCTTTGTTCAAGAAAATGTAGTAATTACTAAGATATGAGAGAGAAGTTCTCGACCTTTTCTACCCAATTTTTGGTTGTAAAGATTGTTGGTCATTTACAATTGATTCAATATGCTCAAACTCTTGATTAGGTACCCCAGAATCATCTATGATATCAAGAGGGACACTATCATCCTCAGGATCAAACCCACCTTCTATACTTTTTAGGAATTCTACTTTCCTAGTTTCTATAAATATTTTTTCAAGATTATATAGTCTATAACCCTTTGATTCTTTTAGGTATCTTAGAAAAATACACTTAATAGTCAATTGCTATTTAACTTGCCCCTCATTTAACTAGGAAGCAATACATGTGCAAGTGACCCCTACATTCGTAAATGACTTAAATCTGACTTCCTGTCAGTTTACAACTCGCGAGGTATAAGTTCTATATTCTTAAAAAGAACTTTATTGAGAATTTACATAACAATGCTTATGACTTCTCCCCAATCTTCTTAGGAACGTTTGCATGTGCCAACATGGATCTTGTCATATCCATTAGAGTTCTATTCCTTCTCACTGCTATACCATTTTGTTGTGGTGTATAAGACATAGTTGTATGAGGAGTTATAGTATTATCCGTGCAGTAAGATTTAAACTCATCAGAGTTATATTCACCACCTCTATCAGATCTAATTGTTTAGATCTTTCTTCCTAATAACCCTTCAACTTTATATTTATATGTCTTAAACATTTCTAGAGTTTCAGAATTTCTATAAATTAGGTAGATATAACCATACCTAAAATAGTCATCCATGAATGTGATAAAATATAATTTTTTCATGCATTTTTACTGTTAAGAGCCCACATATATCAATATGTACTACAACAAACAGTTTAGATGCCCTACTTTTCTTAGAAAAAAGTTTTCTAGATATGCATGGTTCATATTGATCAAAATCTAGATTTTTGAGTGAAGGTAGTAACCCATATCCTTTTAATTTTATTTATGTTCGCATGCCCTTACCTTAAAATGTCATAAATATGCATCTACAATCATTGCACAATCAATATAACTAGAAATAATCATTGCATTATTCTTTAAAGGTGTTACATTAAAGCGAAAAAGACCATGGTCTACATCATAGTGACCCCTCAACTTCACATTTCCATATTTTTCAATTGTGACCGTATTGTCATGAAAACGGACTTCGAAGTTCTTTTTGACAAAGTTTGCTACAAAAAATAGATTCATTTTCATAGAAAGTACATATAATACATTTGTCAATAACAAACTGATCTCTCTTAATTGAAGCCTATAAGTTCCAATTCTGATCTCTCATAGTAGGTATTATTATCCATATATATCTTATGATCACCAAGATTAAGCTCATTCAATTACATAAGTCTCACTTTTGTCTTTGATTGTTGCGTCTTCCCTGAGTCTATCCACCATCTTAGGAGGTCACCATCAATGATTAGAGACTCAGATACTGTACATACAACTTAATGTTTTTCTGCAACCTGCTTTCCTAAATTTTCTTTTATTTATTTGTTTGCACAATTTTTCTTAAATGCCTTGATTTTCCATAAGAAAAGCAAGAACCCTTAATGGCTACTCTTGGGTTCTTATTTTGCACTCGACGCCCCTTAAAATTCTTTCTAAATTTCTTGAAGCATGGACCCTTATGCTTTATCCTTTGAGTAGGTTCATGGAAGCTGACTTGTGTATTCATGACTTCTCCTCATTTATCTTTATTTATATGGTTTTGCTAAAGAGCTAATTGCAGGAGAAGCTCAGTTAGGGTGAAGCTCTTCATGACAATTACAACAATTTTTCATGATGAAAAGAGGCTACTTAGGATGGTAGAGATTTGCATCATTTTTGAGATATCATTCTCAGCTATGGCCAGATCCTTAGTCATAACAAACATGCAATTTACATGGTCAACAACATTGTCAGACTCCTTCATCATGGATGAATTGTACTGCTTCAACAAAATTCAGATATGAGTTTATGAAGTCATATTATACTTCTTCTTAACAACCTCCATCATTTTCTTGCATAAATATGAGGAGAGTTATTCGAGCGAGTTGATCATCATCAATGAACTTGTTATATATCACTTTTCCTCTTCACTAGATTTGCTAGTTAGTAAAGGTTTTACATTGTTCAATATATGTAAGGTTTTATCGTGGGTTAACCGATATTCTGTCTTCCTCCTCAGCATTTAAAAATTTATGCTATTTAATTTCTCAATTTTGGATAACTCAACTATAATTATTTTGTTTGCTATTTTGACTAAAATAGAAAAATACCAGTGATTAAGTATTTATCAACTAGCAATTTATAACAATTTATTCTATAAAAATAAACATATTTAATTTTTTTATCACTATTCTAGTTTAAGCATGCAACAAAATCATAACATGTTTAAAAAATATGCTCAGAAACTTAAATTTTTGCTAACCTAAGCAAGTAACACACTTGGGTTGTTTTCTACAAAGCAGAACCACTTATCTGATAACTTTTAAGTTAAACAGAAAAGTTAGACCCTTTTCTGTAATATCAGAATAGTTTGAGCCCTCTCAGAACAAAATATTGGAAGTAAAGATTTTAATTCGCAAAAAATAAAAACTCTCTGGTTTAACAGAAAATTACAAACACTATTCTATAATTTTCAAAAACATAAGAGTCGGTTTCTGAATGAAACAACAATCAAACTGCTGATGATAGCAAAAATTCATTATTTAGGTTTGTTTATGGAAAAATCACAAAAATAACATTTTCTTTTCAATTTTAGAGGGCTTAGGATGGAATTTATAACAAAAACTAGAACTTGCTATGTAATATAACTTACAAAACTTGTAAAACAAGTTTTATTAAGAAAGAAGACAACAAAAATGGAAGAAGGGTCGACTATGAATCGTTACAATAGCTTCTTAGTATGAATCGTTTTTGTTTTCAACTGCTCAATGGTGGTTGCAAGCGACATAAGGCTGTCAACAGGTTGGATCCCGTCATCGATCCAATTTGGGTCAACTGGTTCTTATCGGATCTAACTGCCATATCCCATTAGTGCACCCTACCTCATGAATCCAAACCGGATGATATATTCAATTAATTACAATGGACACCCCACAACAGTCAAAACCCATTTACTAATTGAAAACCTTTCCATCTCCCACTACAAGTGCCCGGGTCGAGCTTCCTCTATCCGACCCACTAACCACACTCCTAATCCGCCAAAACGCAAAAATCATAAATATCGTTCATGTTTAGAAAATCTCTCGATTTCACCATTAGATTTTCAAAAACTGATATAATCCTCGTAAAAATGTGATATGTCTAGATGTCGCCTATTTTTTTAAAAATTTAACATGATATTACCACGATAATAAATTTTAATTTTTTAATTTTCATTATATCTGTATTTATTTATAAGTTTTGAAATTTAAAATACTTATATTTTCGAAAATAAATATAAATTCAATTTATCCCGATATTTTCTTCTGCCGAGAAAATCCCCAATAACGGGATTTGCAACTAGGTCAAAAAGTCCCGTGAGAGGGCAAATTCAGTAATTTACGCAAGATGTAAGGGTATTTCACTTAATTTTTGGGACACGTGTCATGAACGAATAGGCCTTCTACAGCCAACCGGCTTCCGGAAACGCGACACCAAGACCGGTTTGCCTATAAATACCTCTTCTTTTTTAGCCCTCTGATCATTTCTTCTCCTGCACGCTACGGAATCGTCTCTCTCGTCGGCACAGAGCCGTCTGCAATAATCTTCTCCTTCTCCCTCTCTCTATCCTTCTCCGGCGTGTTCGCTTCCTCCGATCTGCGTCGGTTTTCTGGCCGGAGATTTCCGATCGACTTCATCTCCTCATCGATTCATTTCTTCTGTGATGGGTTGATTCCGGCCGATCGGCCCATCTTGCGACGCGATTTCCAGGGTTTCTTGCTCAGAGAGAGGGTTTCGGTGCGTTAGATTCGAGATCGGGGCTTCCGACGGGGTTCTGGGGTTGTTTTGACGCGAAGACGATGTCTGCGGTGGCCGGAGATGTGGTCCGCCGGCCGTTGAACATGTCTTCCACGACCTCCTTCTACTCTTGTACTTGCTCTCATCGTCTGAAACATCTCGAGAAGTGGAATAGGCGTGGTAATCTTAGTTAATATTTGGTGTGAAAGTATGGAAAATATAATAGAGCTTTTAAATATTCAAATACTTTGATAGCTATTTCGAACAATATCGAGATATACGACAGAGGTTATAGGATATACTGGTGGTCTTGGATCCGTGGTGGTGGCGTCACGAGGGTTTTTGCTCTCCGTTCGCATTGCAAGTTTTGGATTTGTTCATTGGGCTTGCAAGTACTAGGAAGTTTCGCCAAGTAAGGGTTTCTTTTTTTCTTTTTTATGATTAGTTGTAATTCATTTCATTCGTCGTGATGAGGTTTGTGCTATTGATCTCCTTTGTTGTTATAATTCTTGGAACTCTTGATTTGGTTTCTCCTTTTTCTAGTTTTTAATTGTAGAAGTATTTTTTAGCTAATTTATTTTTCTGTTTAATTTAAGCATTTCTTGGACACGTGTTGTGGTTCGTTCTCTTATTCTTATTTGTTGCTATTTATCATGCTTATTTCAAACACGTGAATGGCCTTGCTACAATCAGTCATGTGGTCTTAAATCGTTCAAGGAGGATCTTGATCTTGATTATGCATCATTTTGGGTACGCTCATTATGCACCGGTGATACCGAAGCAATTGTAAACTGGTTTTCGGTTGTGTGACATGCCGAGATAGTATTTTCCTTAGCCTGAATAACAGGGGAAAATTCTTTGAAGTTTTGTACACTGTTGCTTACATGCTTTTCTCATGGTTGGGGCTTACATGTTTATATTTCTTTTTATTAGCGTCTCTAAAGTTTATTAACTCATTATAGTTAGGTGTTGTAATCAACTTCAAATTTCTCAATTAGTCATGTGGTGTTTGTCTATATTCATGATCTTATATCTCAATTTTGCCACTCCTGGATTTGGATAGAAGTTATTTAATATGGAGTAGGAGACATGATCTTGAGAAAAAAGGGTTGTAATTGCGTGCTGGAAATGTAATTTGTTTGTTAAAATGGTAACCCTTTGTTCTGTGTGAAAGCTTTGATTTACTGGAAGATATCTGCTCCCGAAAGGACTGTCCTTTAAATAGTGTTGTATATGGACAAACGAAATAAATATTATTGATTCCTCTTGCCGTTGGACTATGGAATTTGGAAGGTTAAGATGTAGATATTTTTTATGCATTAATTTTGCCACTCCTAGTTTGGAGTAGGAGGCATGAACTTGAGAAGAAAGGGTTGATTGTGTGCTGGAAGTGTAATTTATTTGTTAAAACGGTAATCATTAGTTCTCTGTAAAAGCTTGAACTACTTGAACCTATGTGATCCCAAAAGGGCTATCCTTTAAATAGTGTTTTATATTGACAAAATAAATAAAGCTCGTTAGTTCCTCTTACCATTGCACTATGGAGCTTGGAAGGTTAAGATGTAGATGTTCTTTATGCATTAATTTACTAGCATTAGTAATTTTTTGATCCCCTCTCTCCAATCCCTTTCCACTATTTTCCAGCATGATGCTGATTGCAAAGCTGACAGTGGGCAACTTAATTGTGAGGCATGTAGAAAAAGTAGCTTCTGTGGATTTGCTTAATTCTTCTTTTGAGTTGCAAAGCCTCCTCAAGAATTCTGATGAAATTTGTAACTAACTAAATCTGTGTAGAAACTCATCTCTTCTGGACCCTGTGCACCATTTTGAGTCACTGACAGTTGAACATAAGCCAAAGATTGACTGCATGTAAGATTCTCTATCATCAGATATCCATCCCTCAATACATATGTATTGCTCATGGCATTGTTGTGTGTAATGTTCAATCAGATCTTGATTCTGTAAAACAAGCTATTTGTGCATGCTTGCCGACATGGGGCGTTCACTTTAGGTGCACTTTTGTTGTTAAGGTTTCTTGGTTATGTGATATTCTTCACACTATGATCTGTATGTGTATGAATTGTTGGTCATCTATATATTCATATCATAGTCACCTGTATCGTTAAAGGTGATTTCTCGTTGAGGGTATTTCTGGGAGAGATTTTCAAAAGTTGATAAATTTCGGGAAAATATTGGGAGTTTAAGAATTTGAAAAAAATATAAATAACAAGAAAAAACTAATAAAATAATAAGTTTTGCATTAGTTTTCTTTAAAAAATATAAATAAACATGTTTCTAAGGTTTTTAAAACATAAAAGAAACAAAAAAATAATAAATGAAAACTTCAAATAAAAAAATATAATTTTCTCCAAAAAATATTGCGATAATATCACAATATTATCGTAATATTTTGTTTCTGGTGATATTTTGAAAATATTGTGATATATTCCTGATACTATCGGCTACCTTGAAATCGCCGATAATATCTCTATATTTTCAAAATATCAGCGATATCAGTGACAGTGATTCATATATTTTGTAGTCAAGGTTGTAGAATGTTTATAGTAACTGGTGTCATAATTATAAGAAAAATGTATTGTATCATAAAGTATTCTAGGAATTGTAAATTGCATAACATAATCCTAAAAGAACAAAAACAGAAGCTAAATAATGCAGTAAATATACAACATAATAGAGTCAACAAAGTCCATTATAAATAATTAAAATTCTAAAACACAATTGTAAAATTCAAAGTTCAATCCAATCTGAAATTGATCTACTCGATCATAATTCATGACATATTAAAAAAGCTTAATCTAATATAAAAAGTTCCTAATTTTCTAGTTATCGAGATGTAACTCTAAACACCCTAACCTTGAGACTAAACTACTTAATCTTGGGATGTAGATATTTTAAAAGTTCATAGAATCTGGAATGTCCTCTGATTGCTGGAGTGATGATGGGCCTTCATCAACCATTTCATCCTTGAAACCTAGTATGATTCTGGCAGCAGCTATGTGGGTTGTACTTTTGGTAGTACAAACATAATCTCAAATATAAGAAGACACCCATGATCATACAGAGTAGTCACTTCCTACATTATATTGTTTGAAATGATTGAACCCACCAACTCCATTGAGAACCTTGAACCAACAAACTTGACATTTTGGAAACTTTTTGTAGTGAACTACTTATCAATATTGAGTTCATTTATGTTTCTTTGCCTTTGTCCCTCCATTGATAAATTTAGATTTAAAAAGACAGAAACCATTATCTTGAAGAATCATACTATTGCTATCTCACTCTAAAAGTTTTAAAAACTAAGGAAAAAGTCATGAAATTAGTGAAGTTCATCTTCCTTTACTCAATGGTTGGAAATGAAATTCTTTTGACACGAAATCCTTATAAGATGAAAAACACGAGAAACTCCCAAATACCACTCTTAAAACTCTCAAATCTCACACACAAACCCTCTCAGATACGTTAAGGTGTGTTTGAGGATTAAAAAGAAACCCTTTGCATCTAAAAGGTTTGGCCAAATTTATCCAGACCTGTTAAAAATAATAAAAGAAAAAGTATCGGGAATAGGTAACTGCGGTCATATTGGTATTGTATAATACATACGATATAGGACCGAGTTTCAGGGTGTATCCAATCAGGTTTGGACCTATACAGTAACACATCATATGATACATTATGATACTTAAGATGGTTGTAGGACTGCAAGAATATGTTGCTAATACATATGACAAGGCCTTGTAAGATGCTGAGTGTTTTTTGAGCATGTAGTGAATTTTACTTTCATTAAGGCTCCAAGAGAACTTGGATCCAGCAGCATATGTTCAAAAGGATTCTGTGGGAATTTTATGTTTGATTATGCCTTGAGGCAAAAAAAGCAACATTAAATATTTGGCACTTCTTGGGTGAGGGGTGTGTGTGTTGGTTCTAAGTGGATATGAATGTGGGTGAAAATGAGTGTAGTTTTTACTTTTTTTTTATCAGGTATGGTACATTTTTTCTCCTTTTCTTTTGAAATCTTATTTTTCACTTTATCATCTTTTATGAGTGAAATGTTAGACTTTTAGAGATCTACTGGATGTAGTCTAAGAATGTGCGAATGGTTTTTTGATGTATCTATTCTTCTTAATTAAACACCATCTCTTAGATATCTTTTGTTTATATGTAGGTATATGCTGCCGTTGATGGCTTCCTTCATATCCTGCAATGCCTCGTATTCTGAAGGGTTTGGCCCTAAGTTAGACATGACTGTTCAATATGGCTCAAACAAATCACGTATGTGTGAGAATGAACATATTTGCAGCCATGCAGGAGAGACCTACGATGGAAAATCTTGTGAAGAACTAGAAGTCGTATCGGCAATAAGGGAAGACAATTTGGTATTTGAAGATCTTAGATCTGTCGTTAATAATATGCACATTGGAGATAATGTTAGTGAGGGATTAAGTTTTGCACACATGACAAAAGATGAATTTCTTTCTCAAACCGAAGAAATGGCTGGTGAGCACAAAGATCATGCAGAGAAAGCATCTGTTGCAACTGAGCATGATGCAAAGTCAGCATCAGTTTGTACCCTGCAAAGAGAATTAGGCAGGTCTGCAACATTTCCATGCTCACAAAAGTTGAATGCAATGAATATGATTGAGAAGGATGATGCACATGGTCAAAGCTCCCAAACAACAGATGTTCCAGTGTGTTCTCGTTCAAACTCGCTGCCAGTAAGGCTCTCTTTTACATTCTATACTTGCTGCCATATTTTCTTTTTCCCTCATTGTTTTGAAATTTTGTTTTTTCCTCGACCATTTCAAGATTGTTGTATTTGATTGGCCTGGCTGCCTGGCCACCTTGTGATTCTCATATACTGTGAACTAAGGTTCTGAATGCTGCACAGAAACCTAGAGATTTAGCATGTTCCATGTCCTTTTAGCCATTTCCACATGACATAGACCTAGAGTTGAGTATTGGAGTGGCCATGTCCAAGGCGCAGCTTTTGCTTCAATTAATGTTTTAACCTTTGTATACATGCGTGTTGTCAAGGGGAATTGTACATGGTTGAGAGTTACATTTAGCGCCAAATTAAAACCAATGAAACTAACCATGAAGTGCATGGAACTCTGATGAATAACAAGCAGTGAAGCAGCGCATGGTGGATTATAGGGGGCCAAGTTAGCCAACTGAACAGCCATTGAAAGAACGATCAACAGTCTATTACTGTTTAAATACTTTGGGTCTTGGTGGAACGTGTGGAGATTGTCTTCTAAATTTTGTTCAGCTTACTACAACTATGCTGTGATGTCTCTGTCAGAAACCCGTGTCGCCTTTGTTGTTAGGGATGGATGATCATACTTTTTATGACAATTGCGTTAAGAATGATTTCATGTTTACTTTAGCATATGCGATTTAAATGCCAAGAAAACAGACATTGACAGAAGTTGATGCTGTGTGTCGTGTGGGATTTAATTTCAGGCTTCTGTCAAGCTGGTCTCTGCAATGAAAGGTGGGCGTGAGCAACAAGGCGTTCTTCAAAAATCAAAACCCCGGGTAACATGGTCAGCAGATGTTGTTGATCCTCCGGTAACGTCCGTCTCCCATACTGTCAGAAACCAATCTCGGCCCAAAGCCAAGAAGGACAAGAAGCACAAGCATGGCAAAGGAAAGTCAACCCATGAAAGTAGTAATGGCAGGAAGCAGCATTCCAAGAGAAGCACTCTGCATTCAAGGTTCCAGACTCTTGTTAAATTCTTATATGGATTGAATAGATGTAATGTTGGAGTTCCTCATGTACATGTTCATGATTCTTTTTTCTTTTTTTTTCATTACAGGTTAGACATACCTGCACGCTCATCTGCTAATTCCCCTGCACCCTCACCTCCTGGGGATGGGATTCTGGTGGACAGGTTGGACGAGCCAAGAGTAGTTGGTTATGTCGACTGCATTTCTACTGGTCCAAATCCATTGGAGTTTGCAGTTGCTGCTACCCATGACAAATGTGGAAGCAGCTTCCTGAGGCAGGCATTAGGGAAAGTTCATTTTCCATTCACGGAGGCTACCTGAGAGAAGTCATTCTTCTGGTCATGCATGCATATATTCAAACTCTTCTATGAACTTTGCTTTATTTGCTGTCTGTTTTGTTGCTTTTGAAATCTGGGACTTGTATGCCTGAACACCGGGACATGTTTTTGCTTTATGAATGCACTCTAGTCTCTCATTTTGAAATATATTGTGGATCAGTGTTGGCACTGTTAGGGTTTCTAAGTGCTGGAAATTTTGGAGTATCATGATGCTTTAGGTGAAAAGCTGCACCACCACCTTTGAGTTGAAGACCCCTGGATCAAACACAGCTGACCCACAGGTGTCTGTAGCTTTCAGAGGTGGGCCATGTAAGTCAGGGTGGTCGTGGAGCCCCACCCTTCACCCGGGGTTTTCTTCTCGCTTCGTCAAGGGTTCCTCGTCATAAAAAAAAATATGATGCACATGGTTATGTATTGCATGAGTGTCGTCTCCCCATAGGTTGGGCTTAAGGTTACACATCTTTTTGGTATTATTACAAAAATAGAGAGAAGATTTACTTGCGCACTCTTGAGGAGAGTCCTGATGTTTTAGTTTTGGGTTTTCATAAATTTTGAAAATTTTGCTAGGGATTACATGTCGTTAGATGAATGTACTGTTCGTTGCTTAACCATAATCTTAATTAAGTATTCCACCTTTTTAAGAAGTGTTCACATGCAAAAAAATGTGGTTGCACGGGGGAAAAAAGACGGACCTTTTTATTATCCTAATTTTGGGAATTAATTTATATATAGTTAAAAGTGTGATTTAACTTTTAAGAAAACTAAATTGTTAGAGCAAGTTGGGCAATACAACTAGTTTAACGATAAAATTTACAAATGTTCCCTTCTGTGGTTTTTTTTCCAAAAGTGGTTTGACCAAAACAGACAGAGTAGCAAAGTTATTAAAGTTGCCCACAAGGGCTCTGTACACCTGGCTAGATGGGTCAACCTTCTTGGTGGACAAGGAGCCGAGGGGCTTTAACCTCTAGTCAGTCTGTAGGTAGGCGCCATTCTTTCTTGGGCCCCACCAGGGCTTCCCCTCAGTTAAATATCAGAACAATTAGTATGCAGAGGTAGTTTAGTGAAAATTTTGTTACAAAAAATGTTATATCGTTTTGTTTTTCGCATTAAGAGTGCTGAAATGCTTTTAAGGAGTATAATGCACATAAGAGAAAATTCTCATAAAAAGTTTAGTTAAATTTGACTTACCTAAACATGCCATAACAACATTTTATTTTTGCTTAAAATTTGTATAGTTAAAAATCACTTTTGTTGTTCACCCCTTTGTTAAGAGGGGCCGACATTATAAGAGCGTAGTTACAAATATTGGCAATGTTTTGCCATATTCGTAAAAACTAAACTAGAATCACCATTTTTAATGAACTTACAGGGGCCAACTAGTATAAGAGCAGTCATAAATATCTACAAGATATTCACAAAAAAACCAAACTTGCTTAATTATATTCTCCATTTTTAATGAAATTAACTTCCCTGAGAGAGAGAGAGAGAAAGAGAGAGAGAGAGAGAGAGAGAGAGAGAGAGAGGGAGAGAGAGAGTTGCCATACATCTGGGCATAGCCGTTTATCTATGTTCACACAGAATGCATGTCCATTTTTGGTTATTGAGCTACACAATCGGCTGGCGCAAAGCTTACATGAAGAAAATAGTGCTCATATCAAAAAGGAAAAAAAGAGTTGGTGGACGCTGTGATCTGAAAATGCTTTTCCTCTTTCAATGCATGTAATTTGCCACCTTGCTATGAAATCTCGTTGAGAATTTGCCCAAGTCGAGCTTCACGTTGTGTACTCTGCATTTATTTTGACGTAATCGTAGCTGAGATCGCAGCCCCATGCTCGACCACTGCCTTGACCTTTTCCTGTAACAGCACGGCATAAAAATTACAATACTACGTAAAAATTAACAGATCCATGCACGTACATACTGTTTGTTTATTTCTCTTTTAGGGCTCGTTTGCTTCATTTCCATGGAAGGGGCACTGAGTTTCTAAAAACTTCTGCCAGCTTAGCTTTCTCATGGAAGTTCTTTCCGTATGGGGAAGGTATGAAGGGATTCACATAAAACGAAGAAGTGGGAAACACCGAGGCCCACACTTGCCAGCATGGTGCTTTCCCATCTGTTTGCTTGGGTGTTTGTTTCATTCACCCAAGGTGGGAAACACCTGCCTGACTGGCATTTTCCTATGAAAATCATCTGAAGCAAACAAGCTGACTGTATTTTCTACAAGACATACCAATGGATACGTGAACATGAACTGTCCCATGTGTGTCTCCTGCGTGCTTAAGGTATGCACTAGCTGCTGCCCTGGTAGAAGATCAACTTGATTGTTAGGAAGCATGGAAACTATTGAATTTAGTAGCAAATAGGTACTTTTTATGACGACCAGGAGATGAACACAAGCATGAAGATTCAGGCTTGGTATTCACAGCTGGTATTTTAATATATTCAGAATTATTGAAAGTTTTGACCTGTCAAATGGCAGAGGCTGTCCTCCTTCCATCAGCAGAATTTCTCCCAGAGATATACGAAGCTCATAGGGGTTGAACAGGATCCCAGAATAGCCTACTGCACAAGCAATACGTCCCCAGTTTGGATCTCTCCCATATACTGCTGCCTGAGCAAAACAAATGCAGTACAAAGATAAGAGAGCCCTAGAGATAGCTAGAAGAATCCTTCACGAAGTTGTTTCAAAGTTACAGTAACCTTGACAAGGGAGGAAGATGCTACTGAGCGTGCTATCTTTGACGCATCAACTTCACTTTTGGCACCAGTTACAGTAACCTGTAAATATACTTATTAGTATGCATATCTTTAAGAAATTGAACAAAATGGACACATCCCATAACATCAGAGAAGGCTATGGATTATGCATTGGTGCTGGAAGCCCGTATTTTCTGTATGTTCTTGTATGAATGACAAGGGTGGATGTGTACAGGAAGTGAA
Organism: Nuphar pumila; assembly: GCF_984573655.1. NCBI lineage: Eukaryota > Viridiplantae > Streptophyta > Magnoliopsida > Nymphaeales > Nymphaeaceae > Nuphar > Nuphar pumila. The sequence continues at coordinate 6,740,607 of NC_143257.1, read as the reverse complement.
AACATATACATTTTGACATAACCATATTTTGGTGAAGGTCTTCTTTCTAAACAATCGGCAAGACACAATTGTAGTATAAGATTCTTAAAATTATCTCCTGCTTAGAGTTCATTTGTCTAACTTGATCTTACAAAACTTAGAATCTCTTTGTTAGTGTTCTAACTTTCTGCAGATAAATTTGTTTGTAAAGTTTGCCCCGATATGCAGTCATAGACTTTCGTAGGTAATTACTGGAAGTAGCTTGAAGAAAATAAAACTGCAAAGTTATGCTTATCATTCAGTAGCTACTTGGGTTATACATCTGAATGACATGGTTGTGCCTTCTGGTCTTTCTTGATTGTAGTTAGATCTTCATATGATTATTGTTTCACGAAATTCTCCTTTTCTTCTTCTATATGGAACAGGAAATTATCCTTTTTTTCTTCTATGTGGAACAAGTTGGAGAGAAATATAAAAATGTATAGTCGGAGAATTACAAATATCAAATTTCCATTTGGTTAAAATGAATAGAGTGCAATCTTTAGCAGGAAAATGGATATATATTTGCTAGTCATTTATATGTACAATCTAGTTGAGATATGATGATACAAGTTGTTTTGACTCAATTTGATGTCATACATGTGTTCAACATACTCGATTTAGTAGGAATCAACCCTTAGACCATGTTTTCTTGATTGAAAAATCACGTTTCTTGAGTCTGGAAAATTTCATTCATTTACAGACAGACATTGATTATTCAACCGCCGGAAAACCTGCTCCTGTGTCAGAATCCGATGATCCGGATGCTGATCCCCACTAAATGGAGCATGTAAATCACATCCATGAGGCCGGTCCTACTTTTAAGGTGAAAAAAAGCAACTGCTAAGTCGTTTGTACATACAAATGAATGTAGCAAATATATATCTAGGAAAAATACTTGATTCTTTATACAAAAGAAATGTGCGGTCACAGGGACTCAGCAAAGTGGGTGCCGCACCAGCGTCGAGTCAACGCGATGCGACGTGGGTGCCACACCCACCTCGAGTCGACGCGACGCGGGTGCGGCACCCGGTGCGGTCAACCTGACCTTGGGTGCGTTGACCGCACCCAGGGTCATTTATGTCCAACTTTTGGACTATATATATATATATATATATATATATATATATATATATATATATATATTGCCGCACCCCCGCACCCAAGTTTTTTTAAAGTGTCGTACCCCCACCCCTGCTTGGTGTGTTAACGAAAGGTGTGGTTGATGATAATATAGATTGCACTCTTGTCACATCACATCTTCCAAGGAGTAGAAATAATGACCCCCATATCTTTGAGTAGATTTCTTAGCCAAACAATTTTAGTAGTTGTCGCCATCGCCTTGTGTATTCAACTTTAATGAAAAATAGAGACACTTTCTGTTGTTTCTTATATCTCCATGATATAAGTGATTTACTAAGAAATACATAATATCTTTTAGTAGAAATACGATCATTGGGGTTGTCACCCCAATCAGAGTCAGTATAAGCAATTAAATCAAGAGATGAAGATAAAAAAACCCTTTTGTCACTGTACCTTTTAGATATCTGACAATTTGCATGACTGCTGTCACGTGAACAGTAGTAGGTGCATGCTTAAATTGACTTGCACTGCGAACAACATGTACTATATCCGGCTTGGTGATGGATAAATAAGAGATCCAATCAACTAATGATAGGGAGTGGGATCCTCTAATAAAGTTCCATCGTTAGCCCTCACATTTGCATTGATCACCTCTGGAGTATCCACTATCTTTTCGTCTGTTAGACTGGATTTTGCAATTATATCTTATGCAAGCTTCATTTGGGAAAGCACATATTCCTTGGGGGAATATGCAACTTCAAACTAAAAAATACCTCAGACAACCAATGTCAGACATATCAAAATTTCTTTTAAGAATGTTTTTAATTTTTTCAATGCCTTTTTTTATCACTCCCGGTGATGATCATATCATCAACATATAATAATAACATAAGTATATTGTTTCATGAACTTTTCACAAAAAGAGCAGTGTCAATATAACAAGAAACAAAACCACTATCAATAACAACTCTACTAAATAGGTCATACCAAGTTTTTGGAGCATGTTTAAGACCATATAAAACATTTCTAAGTTTAAGGACTTTATCTTTTTCAATGTTACACCCAAGCGAAAGATCCATATAGACTTCTTTACAAAGGTCACCATTTAAAAACACATTTTTGACATCTAACTGATAGATAGGTCATCGTTTGATGGATGTTACAACAATCAAGGTCCTAACACTAATCCTCCAAGTGACATGGGCAAATGTATTTTTATAGTCAATACTATACTCCTGTGAGTACCTCTTAGCAACTAATCTAGCTTTATATATCTCAAAAGTTCTATCACTTTTTGTTTTGACTTTAAAGATCCATTTACAACTAATAGTTTTTTTTTTCCTATGGGTAATCTTACAACTTCCCACGTTTTAGCTTTATGAAGAGCATCTAATTCTAAGTTCATGACTTCTATTTAATGAGAATGTTGTTTAGCTTCATTGAAATTGAAAGGTTCATGGTAGGCATGGATCATCATTAGGCAAGCCCTATATTGTGGGGAAAAGGATTCGTAGGATACAAATTTATTGGGAGGCCTAGAGATCCTTTGAGTCATCCTAATTGATGGTTCTACTATGAGTTCTTCCAATGGTAAACCTTGTGAATATTTTTCAAAATCACTTTAACGAATTTCTCCCTCACGCCAAGTATACAATTCACCCTCGTTAGAGTTCTAATTAAGGGAGTTATCTCTATCATTAAGGGAATCATCCCTATCAATAGAGATCATAACATCCACACAATCATTATTATAATTAATTGTTACTTTGGTATCTTTCCTTGTCAACAGATCAAAAAGAAAAGAGTAATCTACTTCCTCCTTAAGTTCTCTTTGGTCAAAATTCAAATCCATTTTGATCTTCCAAGAAAGTCACATTTCTTGAAATATATAACTTGTTATTTTTTAAATCATGACATCTATATCCTTTTTGTTTTCACCATATCCAATGAAGGCACACTCCATGGTTTTTGGTGAAAGTTTATCATTTCCATGAAAAAGAATAAAACATTTGCAACAAAAAACTGTCAACCTTTTAAAATCCGGAGATATTTTGAATAAATTTTCAAATGGAGAAATATTCTTGAGAGAAGAAGGCATTCTATTAACAATATATATGGCGGTAAGCATTACTTCGGCCCAAAAACATTTGGGAACATTCTTGAAAATAAGGTTCTAGTTGTTTCGATAATAAGCTTATGTTTTCTCTCGACAAGACCATTTTGTTGAAGAGTTTTTGGGTAATATCTTTGATGGATACTTTCATTTTGTTTAAAATAATTTTGAAAATCATTTGACATATAAGCACCACCCAAATTTGATTGAAAGATAGATAATATTAGTTTGAAATTGATTTTTAATAAGATGTAAAATTCTTTAAAAATGGAGAAAACATCCAATTTAAACTTAAAAAAATATACCCAAGTGTATCTAGTACAATCATCAACAAAAATGATAATAGGAGTATCCCCCCTTTAACATGACCGATGCTAGTCCCCATCCAACCGAGTGCACAAACTCAAAAGCTTTTTGGAAATAAAATTACTATTAAAAAAGGGAAGGGAATGCATTTTTCAAATAATACAATCATTGCAAATGAAATTCTTTTCATTACAATTTTTTTCCAAAAATGGAAAGCAACACACTTTGAAGGCACTTGGGTGACCAATTCTTTTGTGCTAAGTGATACCATTCTTAAATTGAACATGATTACAAAAATATTTGGATAGTAAAGACAAAAAATCCATATAGCAGAGGTCTCCTCTCCTATGGCCTTGCCCAATTAACTTCCCAGACCAGAGATCCTACACAGAACAATTCATAGGTGAAAAAGAGACTATATAAACATGATCGAAAATTTGGGAAACCGAAAAAAGGTTTAAATTTAATTTTGGAATAACTCTAATTTTGGGAACATAAAATTCTTTTGATTTGCTTAAAACTTTTTCTAAGTTTCTAATTCCCTTGACTTCTAAGGATGTACCATCAACGAAAGAAATAAAATATTTAAATGAGTTGGTGCATTGTTCGAATAAAATGGAGGCATTAAGAGTCGTGAAAAGAAACACCCAAGTCAAGAATCCAAGAAGACATATCGAGAGAGGATGAGACCACGACATCAGATGTGGATGGAGTAGAGTTGGAGTTGGATTTCAAAAGTTGGGGAACTTCCATCAATTGAGCAATAGATTCTTTAATGTTTCAATCCTTCTTTGGCTCTTCATATGCTTTTGTTAGCTTTTCTCTAACGGAAGCTACATTTTTCTTAAGCTTGGGACAATCGAGTTTGATATGTCGCGGCTCAGTACAAAAGTGGCACACGATTTTCCTAGATCCTCTATTGTTATACCTCCCAAAATGAGGAGGTTTATATGTCTTCAAGTTATTTTCCGGTCTTGAAATGACATGAACTTCATCAACCTCTTTGGATATGGACAAGTGGGTCTCTTCTTGACATAGCTTGACAAAAGCTTCATTTAGAGGAGGTGGGGAAGTCCTATGAAGGATGACCAAATTTGCTCAAATTTTGGGAGAAGACTACGAAGGAATTGAAAAAAGTGTTTCTTCTTAATTTGATGATGTCTTAACTCAATAGTCTTTCACTTCCATTGGGGCTCAAGGAGAGCAAGCTCATCCCAAAAGGTGAAAGTGTGTTATAGTAATCATGCACATTCATATCTCTTTATTTGGTTGATCTCACCTTCTTTTACAAATAATATTGTCTTGCAAGATCTTTTTGGGTGTACATACCTGATAGAAATCATGGGTTCCTTCATTCATCCACAAGCAACTGCACAGAATGGAGAGAGAGAACGTGGCTGCTGCAAAAATCCCTAATCAGGGTATTCGGTTTTGCTTCTCTGATTAAATATACACAGATACAATAGTTAGGGTACGAAAATACCCATTACATGATATGTTAAAATTACATGCCATTAATGAGCATGTGTTTAAATAAAGTGAATTGGATCTGGATTTGTGAATGAAAGTGTCTTTTCACCCTCCCTCAAGTTGTACATGGTTTTGGACCATGAACAACTTACCTTTTAACATCCAAAATCTGTCATTGATAAGTCCCTTTGTAAACAAGTCAGCAACTTGATCAACGGTTCGTACGTATTTTGGTTCAATTTCATTCTCTTCGACCTTCTGTCTTACGAAATGTTAATCAATTTCAATATGTTTGGCATGACTGTGGTAGATAGGATTGAATGACATGTTGATAGCACTTTGATTGTCACACAAGAGAATGTTTTATTAATCGATTCTCCTATTTCTGTCAACATGTTTGATCCATGTTACTTCGGCTGTAGCAACTGCCATTGATCTATATTCAACTTCTGTGTTCGACCTGGCTATGGTCTTTTGTTTTCTATTGCTCCAGGAGACAAGATTTAGCTCAATGAAAACACAGTATCCTGAGACTGACCTACGCTCATCTGAATCTCCCGCCCAATCTGCATCTGTGTAAGTAAGAAGTTCATGCATGTGATGACCATGCATACTCTTTCTGTACAGAAGACCATCTCCAATAGTTCCCTTCAAATATCGAAGAATGCGTTTAACAACTTCCATATGCCCAATATGTGGTTCATGCATGAACTGAGATACCTGATTGACAAAATAGACAATGTCAGGCCGAGTGAAGGTAAGATACTGAAGCATTCCTACTATCCTATGATATCATACAGGATCCTCGTACAAATCTCCATCTTGGGAACTAAGTTTCTGATGAAGTACACCGGGTGTGCTTAGAGGCTTGCAATCTGTCGTACCTACCTTGCTAAGAACATCAACGATATACTTATGTTGAGTAAGCGTCATGCCTTCAGGAGTCCTGTCAACTTCTACTCCAAGAAAGTATCGCAGTTTACCAAGATCCTTCATCTTGAATCTATGGTTCAAAAGTTCTTTAACCTGTTCAATATGTTCATTAGAGTTACCTGTAATGACAATGTCATCAATATATATCAATAACAGGCTAACTATATTTTTGCATTTGAATATGAAAAGAGAATGGTCAAGAAGAGACCGACTAAAGCCATATTTTCCACTTTAAGAGAGAAACTGTCAAACCAAGATCGAGATGCCTGCTTCAGACCATATATAGCTCTCTTTAACCTGCACACGTATTCTTTAGAGTTCCTTTTTGTATACCTAGTGGGCTGCTCCATGTATATTTCTTCCTTCAGAGTTCCATGTAGAAACACATTTTTCACATCCAGTTGGTTGAGAGTCCTCTGGTGCTCAACAACCAATGCTAGTACGATGCAGATAGTGCCCATTTTCACGACCGGACTGAAGGTCTCATCATAGTCTTGTCCTTGCTCCTGTGTGAATCCTTTGGCAACCAACCTTGCCTTGTATCGCTCGATAGTACCATTTGGCTTATACTTTATCTTATAGACCCACTTTGACCCAACCACATTTCGATTGTGGTCTGGGAACAATATCCCAAGTGCCACACTCACGAAGAGCCTCCATTTCTTCGTTCATAGCTTCAATCCATCTCTTATAATTTATTGCTTGATAAAATGTTGTGGGTTGATCTTCCTTGCCCAAAGAGGTTAAGAAGAGTTGAAAATTCATCGTGAAGTTCTCATAACTAACCCACCTATCAATAGGATGTCGAGATCGGGTAGACCTTCTGTGAGTTGGTGATTGAATGGAAACAGAAGGAGAATTCTTCTCTTGATTAAAGCCGAGAGGTATCTCCTTCTCATGTCGAGAGTAAACAATGCCTTTATACCTTGCGGGGGCCAATAGTGGTTTAAAAATCACACTTTCCTGAGTCTTTTGCGCAACAGTAGATACAAATCCCTAATTTCTTTGATTACATTCAGAAGAACAAACACAAAAATTTGTTTCGTCAAACACAACATTTCTGGATATCTTGATGCGCTTGCTCACAGGATTATAGCATCAGTAGCCCCTTCTAATCATCAGCATACCCCACAAATCTGCACTTTAAGGCTTTATCCTGAAACTTGTGCTGCATTGAACTGTCAACATGAACATAACATACACACCCGAATACACGCAAATCATGATAATTTGGATGTACACCATGCAAAGAGAAATAGGGTGATTTGTTTTTCAAGATGTTTATGGGCAATCGATTTATGACATAGACTGTTGTATGAAAAGTCTTTGCCCAGAAAGTAACCGGAAGATTACTATCATGCATCATGCTCATTGCACTCTCGACAATATGGCGATGCTTCTGTTTAACAATCCCATTCTGTTGAGGTGTATGAGGGCAAGATACTTGTCTACTTATTTCATTTGTCTGGAGGAAATTAATAAAGTCATTTGAAGAGAATTCACCCCCTCCATCACATTGGAAACAAATAATATTCTCAGAGAATTGATTTTGAACAAAGGAATGAAAATTCCGAAAGAACTTAAGGTTTTAGATTTACTTTTCATAAAGAAGATCCATGTATATCGAGAATAACTATCAACAAAGATGAGGTAATATCTAGTGCCAGACATTGAAGGAACTGGAGTCGAACCTCAAACATCAGAACATATAATTTCAAATGGTCTTGAAGCTCTTTTATTGATGAAATGAAAAGGAAGAACATGACTCTTACACTGAAGACAACTAGAACATTTTTTATTATCGACACTTAAATTTAGACTTGACTTGGGAATAAGACTACTTGAAACAAACTTATCAATAAAGCGACTACTACAATGACCCAGACGACCATGCCAAAGATTTGACTCAATACATTCAGAAAGATTAAAAACACTCTCAGGAGGAACTGAAGATGATGATGTAAGCTTCAAGATGGAATCAACAGGTTGAACACGAGAGGAAGGATTCTCTTGGAACACGTACATATTCCCTTGACGTTTTCCTTCAGCGAACGTTTTCCTCGTGTGAAGGTCCTTAACACAAACAAAAAAAGGAGTAAACTCAATTGAAACATTAATGTCATCTACAAGTTTAGAGACAAACAATATTTTTTTGATATTAGGAGCATGAATGACATTTAAAAGAGCAAGAGAAGAGTTGGACATATGAATTACAGAATTTCTCATGTGCGAAATATAGTAGTGAGACCCATCTCCAGTGACTATACTATTTCTACCAACATAAAGAACAAAATTTAGGAGCTTACCACCATCACCAGTGACATGAGTGGCTGCACCCGAATCAACATACCAAGTGCCTTGATATTCATTTCAGCCAAAGCAGATAATAACCACTATTTGACTTCTCCACTATTTTTCAATGTATCTGTTCCCTTTCTTGTCTCCAATTGCTTTCCTCTATTTTGCGGGTTAAACCAACAATTTGCCTTTATGTGCCCCCTTTTGTTGCAGAGAAAGCAAGTAGGTATTGTCATTTGCCTTTGCCCATTGGGAGGAATATTGGGTGTAGGTAATATTCCACGACTTTTTTGTCCATTTCTTTCTTGACCCCCTTTTTCTCGAAAATCATACCTACCACGTCCTCGCCCATAGGCAACTCCTGTGGCAAGAACATCGTGTGCTCCAACATGAGCATGAGTATCTTCAAAAAATCCCTTAAAGGTCATCTCATACTGTAAAAGCTTGGCACGAAGATCTTCAAATGTAGGTAAATCTAGCAAACACAATAAAGAAGTAACCATCATATGATAATCCGATCCCAGCTCACTCAAAGTTTGTTGCACCATATCTTTGTCACTAACTGCACATCCCACAATGGCCAATTGATCTGTAATAGTCTTCATTTTGTTCAAGTACTTCATAATAATCATGGAGTCCTTCCTCAACATTTGAAACTCTTTCTTGAAAAATAATACTCTGTCCTGAGAAACTTGAGAATATGTCTGAACCAGTCGATGTTGTTAAGATAAGTCAACCACTTTAAAGTTTATTTATTCTTAAGGTTGTTTTTGGTATTTTATAAATAATGAGGGACCCTAATGTAAATTTACTCTTTTGGCTAATCTCTATTTAAACTAAAGGAGATTAGACCTAATTAAGTTTCTGAGGTCTTTCTCTCTCATTTCTGAGTATTCTATTAGTTTTTCTTCTACATGGTATTAGAGTCGTCGACCTTGGGAGCGTGATCTCTAGTTTTGCGCCAAAGCTCGAGTGAAGGGTATTAGATCACGTGAAGAGGATCAGATTAAAAAGGTGTGTCCGATTTAATTTTTTTTGTAGAACGAGTGGTACAGATTTGAGGTCTGACAAGAGTCATGACTTAGCTCTGTAATCATATCTAAAAGTCACGTGGAACTATGGGTCTCTGTCGACCAGATCGGGTGGATACAGGTATGAGTGCTGTGTTGAAGTCGTGAAGTGGGTGACGGTCAGATTTGACAGTCGTTTTTTTTTGTGTGAAGATTAAATGCAGAGTATTGTCGTGGATCTGCATTTTTTTTAATCTGATCGTTTGCTCTGGTTGGTTCAGATCTGATCACAGATCTGAGTGTGGTGAAGATTAAATATACTTTTCAATCGTGGACCTGCATACTTTTGTTTTGGTTCGTTCATATTTGGTTGTCATGAAGAAAAATTTATATTAAATAGTCGTGGATCTGCACTTTTTTTTTAGAGATCTGATCACAGATCTAAGTGTGGTGAAGATTAAATATACTTTTCAGTCCTGGACCTGCATACTTTTGTTTTGGTTCGTTCATATCTGGTTGTCGTGAAGAAAAAATTATATTAAATAGTCGTGGATCTGCAATTTTTTTTCCAGATCTGATCATTTGTTCTGGTTAGTTCAGATCTGATCGCAGATTTGGTGTCGTGGTGAAGAGTCATCACCATAGTGGATCTGCATAGTGTGGAGCAGACCTCTACCAGATTTACAAACTGTGACTACTGAGTTAGTGTTATTCACTATGGGTGAAGTTCTGAAATCTGATTACAAGAATGAGGCTATTGGGGAATATAAAGCTTTCGCAAATCCTTTCTCCTATGGCTCTTTTGTGAAATTAAATGAAACAAACTATGCAAGGTGGTCCAGAACGTTTATGATGTCGGTGTCTGGACATCGTAGAAAGCATATTCTGTTGGAATCTGAACCAAATGATAAAACAAGAAAATACATTACTTGGGAAGAAGATAATGACATTGTTATGTCATGGATCATGAATAGTATTGAACCTCATATTGCAGATGGCCTAATTTATTACAATACGGCTAAATAGATGTGGGGCAATCTTCGAGATACGTACTCTCAAGAGACTAATGTGAGTCGTATTCTCCAAGTTGAACACGAAATATATAATTTGCAGCAAGGTGATCAGACATTGGTCAAGTACTATGCCTCCGTTAAAGCTGCTTTTGAAAGACTTAATGCTCATATACCACTGTGTTGTTCAAAACAAAAGGATCATCAAGAACAGACTATGGTTGCTCGGTTCCTCACAAGCCTATCTTTAGAGTTCTCAGTTGCTAAAGTCCAAATGTTGACCGGGTCTGATGTTCCTACTCTTGCTGATGCATACAATCGATTGAGTAGACTTATCATCTCTTCCATAATCTCAACTTGCATCTCAGTCATCTGCTTTAGTTGTTCCATCTAGTTATGGACGAGAAAATACTCTGAATGTTAGAGGAAGAGGTATGGGAGGTAGAGGTAAACTCCAATGAAACTTTTGCGGAAAATCAGGACATTTTGAAGATCGTTACTAAGATAAACATGGACAGTCTGCTTCTTCTCCATTGAAGCCTAATGTTCTAAAAGCTAATGTTACAAAACTAGAGGTAGCGAATGACACCAATTCTCCCAGTGATTGTATCACTCTTAGTCGTGCAGAATATGATGAACAAGTCGCTCATCGTCCTTCAAGTTCCTCTTCTCCTGTAGCTAGTGTGGCCTACTCAACAGGAGACCATCTTTCTCCCTATGATAGTAAGTGGATTATTAACTCTGGTGCATCTAGACATCTATGCGGAAACTCTCAAATTTTTTCAGATCTAAAGGCTATTACTGCACATCGGGGTGTCTCATTAGCTGATGGGAGTTCCTCCCCGGTTATTGGTCAGGGAAATGTTTCTATATTCCCTTCCTTGCAGTTGAACAACGTCCTTCATGCTCCTTCATTTCCTCAAAGTTTACTCTTAGTTAGTTGCCTTACAAAAGAGTTAAATTGTAGAGTGATATTTGATCCTGTGTGTTGTCATTTTCAGGATTTGCTGACGGGGAAGAAGATTGGTGGAGGCTATGAAGAAAATGGAGTCTACTATCTACATCACCCTCTGGAAAATATTTATGTTGCAACTGATTATTTCTCAAGTCCTGTTCAGTAGCATCGTCGTCTCGGACATCCTTCATTATTGAAGGTTCGTCGTGTCATTCCTCAAATTCCATCTACTACATCATTCCAGTGTGAAGCATGTCAGTTAGGCAAGCATCATAGGAGTTTGTTTCCTTCTAGTCAGAGTCAGTCCAGTCATAAAGTCTTTGAACTTCTTCATGTGGATGTACGGGGTCCTAGTAAGATTCCTACCAGGACCCAATGCCGTTATTATCTTGTTATTGTCGATGATTTTTCTAAGTTGTCTTGGGTGTCCTTCATAAAAGAAAGATCTGAAGTTCCTAGTATCCTCAAATCATTGTATTTGAAATAAAAACTCAGTTCGAATCCGTTGTCAAGATTATCCGCACTGATAATGCCCTTGAGTTTAAAACCAAAGCACTGTTGCAATTTTATCGAGACCATGGCATTCAACCTCAAATCACATGTGCCTATACTTCCCAACAAAATGGGATGGCTGAGCGAAAACACAGGCATCTCCTTGATGTAGCCCGCACCTTTATGATTCAATCAAATGTTCCTGCTTCATATTGGGGTGATGCGGCTACCACGACTTGCTATTTAATCAACCGCATGCCTTCATCATCCGTGGATGACCAAATTCCTTTGCAAATCTTGTATCCTAATGTACCTCTCTTCTATCTTTCGCCCAAGGTATTTGGGTGCGTTTGTTTTGTGCAGACTTGGACCTGACCGTGATAAATTAGCAACTCAAGCCACTAAGTGTATGTTTATAGGCTATCCAAAAAATCAAAAGGGGTATCGATGTTATGATCCGATTTCTCATCGGGAGTATGTCAGTGCGGATGTATCTTTCTTGGAGTCTCTTCCATATTATTCCAATACTGGTGCTAGGATGCAAGCTGATCAAGATGACTCATTTCCTCTTCCTGTTCCTTTTTCCTTGGAATCGGTGCCCCCCATTACCAGATCCAACTTCTCCTACCTCACGGTTTCACAATCCTCCATTGGTGTATGTGCGTAGAGCTCCACCTCCTCCAGTGCCTCCATCTTTTTCTTCTCCTGAGGTAAGTGCTCCTGATAGCAATGACATTTATGTTAATGATAACAGGCCAATCGCTCTAAGAAAGGGGACACGACAATGTACCTTATATCCTATGTCTCAGTTTGTGTCACATGCTAGAATTGGTAATCAAATGAAAGCATTTATTTCAGCCTTATCTGCTGAAACTATTCCTCTGACTTATCAAAAGGCAGTACTCGATAGCAGGTGGAAGCAGGCTATGCAAGATGAAATTGATGCTTTACTGTCTCAACAGACATAGGACCTTGTTGATCCCCCATTGGATGCGGACATTGTTGGATGCAAATGGGTATATATCATTAAGTACAACTCAGATGGTTCAATTGAAAGATACAAGACCCAGTTAGTAGCAAAAGGTTATACTCAGACATATGGTGTTGATTTCTTTGAGACATTTTCTCCCGTAGCACGGATGGGCACCATTCGTCTTGTTCTCTCCGTAGTTGTTCACCATGGATGGAGTTTGTGTCAACTAGATGTGAAAAATGCATTCCTATATGGGGATCTGTCTGAGACAGTCTATATGCAACAACCCCCTACGTTCAAGGTTGAGAGGGAGTGTCAGAAGGTGTGCAGATTAAGAAAGGCGATATATGGTCTAAAGCAAAGTCCTCGTGCATGGTTTCAAAAGTTGTTTGAAGTGATGTCAAAGTTTGGTTTTAATAGGCCAGCGTCAAACCACACATTATTTATTAAGAAAACTAACTCAGGCATAGTTGTTATGGTAGTATATGTGGATGACATCATCCTTACAGGAGATAGCAGCTACGAAGGCTCATCTTCAAAAACATTTTGTTACAAAAGACCTTGGTTCCCTTAGATACTTTCTGGGCATTGAAGTGGCCATGAGCAATGAGGGTGTGAATCTGTCTCAACGAAAGTATGTTCTTGATTTATTAAAAGAGACAAGAATGTCAGGAGCTAAACCAACAAATATTTTCATGGATCACAAAGTTCATTTATTGGATGAGAGGTCAAAACTTGTTGATAACAGGAACTATCGCTCATTGATAGGGAAGTTACTATATGTGACAGTGACTAAACCTGATATTGCTCTGGTTGTAAGAAAGGTTAGCTAATTCATGGACAAACCGACTGAGGTACACTGGAATGCTACAATGATGATACTCAGGTACTTAAAATCTTCTCCTGAAAAAGGGTTATTATTCAAGAAAGGGGGTACCCTGGAGGTAGTTGCTTACTCTGATGTTGATTATACTGGGTCTGTAGAGGATAGGAAATCTATCACAGGATTCTGGGTATTTGTGGGAGGTAACTTAATTTCTTAGAGAAGCAAGAAGCAAACCGTGGTTGCTAGGTCGAGTGCCGAATCAGAATATAGGGCTATGGCCCAAACGACAGTTGAATTGATGTGGATTCAGACTATGCTGACTGATCTTCAAGTGAAGGTTTCATCTCCTATGGTGATGATGTGTGATAACAAGGCAGCTACATATATAACCAATAATCCGGTATTTCATGAGAGGACAAAACATAGTGAAGTTGACTGCCACTACATAAGAGATATGGTTCAAGTCGGACATATCTCTACCAAGCATGTAATATCAGATGACCAAGTTGCATATATTTTTACAAAGCCTCTTGCCAGGTTCAGTTTCTCAAAATGTTGTGGCAAGATTGATATCTATGCTCCAACTTGAGGGGGAGTGTTAAGATAAGTCAACCACTTTAAAGTTTATTTATTTTTAAGATTGTTTTTGGTATTTTATAAATAATGAGGGACCCTAATGTAAATTTACTCTTTTGGCTAATCTCTATTTAAACTAAAGGAGATTAGACCTAATTAAGTTTCTGAGGTCTCTCTCTCGTTTCTGAGTCATCTGGAATTGCCACAAGCACTTCCTGTGACAATGTAGAAGTGATATAGGGAACCAACGCCTGATCTCGCTTCATCCAGGATACATACTCAGGATTTCTAACATAGGTAATAGAAAAATCTTCCTCACCATTCTTTTCTTCTTGTGGTATGAATTCTGGAGGAACATGAACAAAACCATCCAAATGTCCAGAAAGGTCCTGACTTCTAATGAATGGTATGATTTGTCGCTTCCAAGTTAGGAAATTGGAATTGTTCAGTTTCTCAAACACGAGTTGACCGAGAAAGTTTGAGGAAAGGACAGACTTAGAATGAAGAAATGAGTTCATATTCTATTGAAGCCGAAAACAAGAAGGAATAAGAAATAAGAAATAAGGAAATGACTTTACGACAAAGACCCAACCACTATTGAATTTTAGTATAATTCAGAACAAAAATTTAATATCAAAGAATTCTGCTTCCACTTTTTTTTTAAAATTTTAACTGATGAACCCGAGGCAGAAAATCGAAACTGTGCAGTAAAGAATCTGTTCTAAATAAAATTCAATCAGTAAGAGGTACGTTATTTTGAAAATAATGTGTTTTCCTTTTAGAATTATGAGGAAATAGGCAAACAGTACAAAAACATAGATGAAAATGAGTTCAAAGATGATATTAGTTAATCAAGACAGATATGGGATCTCGTCCATATCAGAATCTGATCTGACGTCAATATGCAAATGAGTTTGGTGTGATCCTTTTCAACTCTTGAAATCACACATAGATCAAAATCTGATCTTGCATGATTATTTTAGTTATGGATGGGTAAGATCATGTGCAACAATGTGAAAGAAAGAGTAGTAGGCAGACAAAAGAATAGTAGGCAATAAAAAGAGAAGAAAATATGACAACGTGACCAAATCCAAGTTTTGGATTTTTGGAAATAAGAGAAACACGTTGGCTTGAATAAAGAGGGAAATCAAAATGAACAATAAGAAAGGGGACAGGAGGAAGAAGAGATCTCAGATGGATGGTAGATTTGAAGACAAAGGGAAATCGATAAAGACAATAAGGAAATAGGTACCTTAGAAGAAGTCAAAGCAGTCATAGGAGGAACCGATCTTCAATATTGAACATGGCTCTGATACCATGATAGAAATCATGGGTTCCTTCATTCATCCACAAGCAACTACACAAAATGGGAAGAGAGAACGTGGTTGCTGCAAAAATCCCTAATCAGGGTATTCAATTTTGCTTCACTGATTAAATATACACAGATACAATAGTTAGGGTACGAAAATACCCATTACATGATATGTTAAAATTACAACATGCCATTAATGAGCATGTGTTTAAATAAAGTGAATTGGGACCCAGTCGTGAATGACAATGTCTTTTCAATACCTTCATGAAAATCCAAGCTCTATTGGCCTTTCTAAATTTAGCAAGGTTGGCCCAAATCTTGAGCTCAAGATTGCTCATGAACCATGCCAAAATTTTAGCATGTTCACTTTTTAATCTTCTACTTTTGTTTGGTATTCTTAGATGGCATGTTCCTTTTCTTCTTTATTAAGAGTCTTTTCTTGATCTCCCTCTTTTTTGGTAAGTTTAAGTTGTGGCTTAGGTACGGTGCCACAAACATAACCCCAAAGTTTTTTGCCTTTGAAGTGGTTTTTCATGGCGGCCACCCACATCAAATAATTGGAGCCATTTAATTTGAAGGAGAGATCAATCTTTGCATCATTCTTGTCCATAACGAATAAAGTAGAAGAGAGAGAAGAAAAAATGTGGAAAGATGAGGAAGAAGTACATGATCACCACCAACACGACCTCCACAAGCACTTTGAACATGTGAGAAGCATGATCAATCAAGGTCCAAGAGTGAGAGCACCAAAGGACTCTGATACCATGTAATGAAATCAAAATGTCCACAAAAGGGATGCCTCTAATGGGCAAAATACAATAAGCCACAAAGGTCTAACACAAACCACTCACAAAGAGGGAAAGAGAGCACAAATATAAAAAGTAAATATTTTATAAATACTTAAGGAAAGCATAACATTTAGAGGGGACAGGATGTCCCTTATACACAACAAATGGGGCCTAAAAAAGCTCCCATAGAGTCACTGGGAGCTCTCAATGGATTTAAATATAGCCATTGGGATGTATCTCAACGACTCTATGGACTAACGTCCATATTGCCCTTGGTCTTTAGTGAAAAGACCAAAACAATAAAAAATAAAGAAAAACAAAAATCTGTCCCTAGAGGACAGAACCTATTACAAGAGGAAAAGACAAAAATGCCTCTAGAGGGCATTACCTATTACATTACCAAAAAAAGTATATTATATATACATATAGATGTATATATATACTTATATACATAAGACACAAATACATACACAAATAATATATATATATATATATATATATATATATATATATATATATATATATATATTTTAACATGATGCACGTTATGAACATTCAATGATGCAGTCACATGTTAGTTGATGAAGAAGTCAAATTTCTCAACATGTAAAATTTATTCCAAATAATATTAAAGAGGAAAATCATAGTCAGTTATGCTAAATTCTACTAGATTCTACTTGTCAAATTGCACAAATCTTAGAAAAGATATATCAAGCAATGAATAAGATGAACAAACCTCAATCAAGCATGTTGCACCTTCACCATCTGATGCAATTGATTTCGCTAGTCCTTGCATAACCTTAAAGAAGAGAAGAGGAAACCATGAGTTCCACTCAAAATGCAGATGCACCATATATAATTGCAATATCTCCAATGGATTATTTCCTCCACAAGAAAATTACATCGACTGTTAATCTAAACAAATAGATATTCTAAAGATGCATGCTTATCATTAAAGAAACCAAGAAAGCTAATTTTGTTCTTCCTTAAAGGTATTTCTCTTTTTCATCATAAGGAAAGAAATATGAGATTTGATCATAGACCAAAATATGGTGCTTTAGATAAATTTGCAATTCTGGTTACCAGTATTAAGTATTAACAGTACTGTTCTATAGCTCTTAGATTCTTATTTTCTTTTTTAACTAATTTGGAAAGAAAGCAGTATAGAGATATCTGTAAGAAAGAGTTGCATCCCTAATTTCTGTGGTTGATGTGACCAATCCATTTCACGCACAACTTTCCCAGGCCTTCTCTCATCTTCAAAATGTAAGCCAACATGATACAAACAAACGGACCTGCAAATTTTAGTTGTACAACAAATTGATAGAGAATCACAATGGCCATAACAACCATGAATACGGCCTGCTACATGCTCCAGGAATGAAATTAAGTGCAGTACAATGATGAAGAGAGCTAGGGATGTGATGTGGCCTAGAAGGCTTTTGGGGGAGACAGAAGTAGTGACTGGACTAGTTCCATGATTAACATCTTAGAATCCTCTTAAAATTGCTCAAATTCAGCACTTCATCAGCTCAAGATAGCATTATGATGAGTGATGTTAGACATGCTAATATCACTTACACCACTCTTCTTGTCTCAGTTATAATTGTTTGTGAAATTGGAAATAATTGGTAGGCATCAGTTTCTTGGCATCATACTCTAGTCCCAAGTCCTGGGGTTCAGAAGTCAAGGATAGTGGTGGTTATTCATTATTGTTTGATGCATAACTGCACTTCGTTAACTTGGAAGGTTTGAAGCCTAGTGAGCTCCACCTTTACACACCTTTACATTGTGGATGGGTTATCCCTTTTATCAACTGTCATTATGATTGTCCAGCACAAAAACTGTTGGTTGGTTATGGCAAGAGATTATCTACTGCAACGACCTCAATGTTAGAATTTATGTCATCCACCTATGGTGCTATGGCCGCAAGAACCTAATGACCATGTAACATGGGTACTTCAAAATGCTCATACTCTATCAATGTTGGTACTTTAAGATGCTGCTGCTGGACATTTACACATTTATGTGATGATAGAATTGACCAATTAGACACATACTAGATACAAAGATGAAAACTGTTATACTTGTTTAATTCTAAGAGGGCGATTGGATGACAGTGTTTTTCATGTCAACCTGGCTTACAGCTGAAAACTAGGTTTAGACGTTTGGTTTCCTAACCTGGGTTACAAGAAACCCAGAGTTTAGGGCCATTTTGAAAAATCTGGAGAGGCTAGGTTTTTCAGGAGGCAAACCCCATTTATCAGGGTTGACCCTCACACCCCTTTCCCCCCTTGTGTCTTTCCTAACCCTATTCCACCCACTCTTATTTGTCTCCATCTTCCCCTCTTTTTGACCTGACTGCCGGTTGGACAATGGCCAGCTATGTCACATAGGTGCAGATGCGACGATGCAGCACTTTAAAAACTTGGGTGCGGGGAGGGTACATATATAATTTTTAACAGTTTTAAGTTAACACTAATGAAATAAAAACAAGTATCATATCACCAATTCATCATGCACAAATTCATGCAATAAATCAAATTAGCAATCTACAATTGCTATTCCTTATAAATAAAAAATAACACCACACTGGTGAGGAGGTGCGGATATATATATATATATATATATATATATATATATATATATATATATATATATATATATATATATATAAAGAGAGGGAGAGAGAGAACTGAACATATTAGGTCCCATTTTTCGTTCTGCCATATAGTTTTGAAGTGTTTTGTGATAGATCTGAACCGTTAGATATGTGTTTAGCATGCTCGATTTAGTGAGAATCATCTCTTGGATCATGTTTTTTCGACGGAAAAACATGATTTTATGAGCCAGGAAAAATTGGTACCTTCATAGCCATTGATTTTGGATCACCGGAAAAACCTGTATACAGGTCGGATTCTAGTGATCCAAAAGCTGGTCCCCACTAAACAAAACTTATAGATTACATCTATGGTGTTATATGTGAGAAAAAAACCTAAAAACGACATTTTTTGAGGGGTCAGAACGAGAAGGTGGGCAGGAGGAACGCACTACTTATGTATGTATGTATGTATGTATGTATGTATGTATGTATGTATGTAATATATATAAAACTGGACTTGATTAGGGTTAACTGTATAATGAAATCGCGAACTTTCTACTCACCTCAAACAAGAAGCAAATACAAAGCCACACAAAAGGGCAAAAGCACAAGCACACTAGCCACTTATGGGCTTAAAGAAATGAATACACAATATAAAAATATTGTCTTTATTAATGATCAAATGCACACAAAATGCATTACATTACAAGGGGTCTAAGCCCCATATTTATAGGCACAAAGGGGAGTGAGAGGCTCCCCAATATAGCTGTTAGAGCTCCCAACGACTAGATTTCTAGGTCAAAAAGGGCCCCTATTGGGCGACACCTATTACAAAAATTACATAGGTCAAAAAGACAAAAATACCACTGTAGGGTAATACATATTACAAATGTCATATATATATATATATATATATATATAACCCACATTCTAACAAACTGAATCTACTTTTGGACAGAAATGGACCTCAATGTGGTTGATTTTACCTGACACAAAGGAGAGGAAGCCATGCCCAAGTGTCGGGGTGCGGTGCCCTGTTAGAAGAGTCCGCGTTACATAGATGGCCAAATGGTGCCCTCCAAATTGATCAAATATAATTTTTCTGGCATCTGTATATGTATGTGTGGAAGGAAAAGGGTCACTAGCAGGCCTTTTTCAGGCTGGTAACTGATTACTGCTTGCTTTGTCACAGTGTATGATGGCAGGTTTTATTGCGGAATATAGTTGGGAGTTTTCTTTTTGAAATGTTTAAGGTGATTTTCTATTTTCCTAAGCGTCACATCATAAAGCATCTTGAATGTAGAGGTAGTCATCTTGTTAACTGATGCTTATTGTGTTTTCTTAGTGACGAAATGAGGGTCTTCTTGTGTTCTTCCACTGCCAATGGGAATCTCTTTAATTTAGTTGGATGAATGAGAATTTTTAACATTTTAACTCCCCATATCATTGATTAGCTTGTCTTCATTCTTGTCAGATGGATACAAGTAAAAGGCAAGAAATGGTATAAGGGTGGGCTTTTTTGTAGTGGTGGATTTTATGGCTTCAAAGGAACAAGGAAATTTCTAGAAATGAAGAGTATCATTGTTTATTTTTTTATGCTTACCAACATTGAAAGGAAATCTGCAGTTGGGTGGCCATTGTTTGCCCAGGTATTGATTGCTCTTGGATTGGCTCATGTAGAGTTGGAGTTTGGTCCTTAATCTTTGGATTCCCAGTTGAGTGATTTATTTCATTGAGAGAGAGAGATTAATTTACATGAGAACTTAATTTGATTACTTAAAAAATATCCTCGTGAGAATTTTGAAGCCCAGTTAATTGTCATCCAAACAGCAATGATGAGAAACTAGGTTAAACAGTTTCTTAACTGCTTGTATCTAAACAGTACACCAAGTTTTCAGAGTTGTCAGAAACTAGGTTTTACTCCATATTTTTCTCATCACCAGATTTTATCAAAACTAGGTTTTTCTACATGTCCTCCAAAGTTCCAAACTACCCCAAGTAAAATCCAATTTTCACCAGCGTGAAGTATCAAACAACAGATAAAGTTTAACATCAAAATCTATGAGTTAGATGCATCAGTACATAATAGCATTCTAGAAGTTGGGTGCAAAGTTAACTTGATCCTTATAGGTCCTGGGTTTGGGTCCAGCTCCAATCCAAAAGTAAAATCAAACCCAAATAACCCATACACCCTCTATCTGCCAAAGGATGTCCTGACTGGCAGTCAGAACTAGACTAAGAAGTGCAGTTAAACTAACTAAAGACCCTATCACTTTTTTTCTAATTTTTTGCTAATTGATGCAAAATAAAGTTAACAAATTCTAACTAGAGAAGAATTACTTCTACATGCACATCAAGATTTGGATTATATTACCATGTTGAAATGACTGGTTTGTACATAGGATAGGACAGTGTGATTTGGTAGGAGAAAACTGACCGTGTCAAGACAAGCTTGCAGTTGTCGAGCCTCAGATATGTCCATCGAAGAAATTTCAGCTGGTCCAGATATCCCACTAGCTAGTGCAATTACACCATCGTTAGTACTTGTGTCACCATCTACCTGCAACAATTCCATTCATGACAAGCGAGTCATCTTTACAAGAATAAAAAACAAACATGAAACATAGTATTAGCTCAATTGATCGATCATGCTGATATAGCTGGAGAGTTTAATTAAAGGAATTGATCCTTAGACTAAAATTTGCAATGAACACAATCACAGATAATATCGTTCTCAATTAGGGTTATTCTTGAGACTTTTTCTAAAAAGTGGTTTTCCTTGGAAAAATATTGGAAGTTTTAAAAAAAATTTAAAAAAAAGAAAAAAAAATTAATAATAGGTTTTATTATTATTTACTTATAAAATATAAAGAAACAGTTAGAAAAGTTTTTGGAATATAAAAAAGGAAAGAAATAAAAACATATAATAAATAGATTTTTTTAAAATATAAAACGCAAAGAATAAAATAAATACTTAGAACATATAAAATAAGAAATATCTATAATGAAACAAAGAAGAATACAATAACATGACCACTAAAGGCAATCAAAAGACAACAATGTGCACACACAGTAACCCATTATAGGTCCATACACAAGCCACTTGAGGGAAAATATAAGAGTCCAAAACATACTCACAATAGCCACTAATGGGCAAGCACAAAATATAAAAATGCTTAAGAAAAGCATACATAAAATATGGGAGAGATCCCATATATATACAAGAGTGAGAGAGGAAGAGGGCTAGCACAACTAGCCGTTGGGACTAGGTATAAATAAAAAAGGAAAATATACAAAAATGCCCCTAATGGGCATGGCTCATTACAAAATAAAAATAATAATAAATACAAAGAGAAAAAGAAAAATTACATCCATAACAACCCTAGTTTACAAACTATATATATATATATATATATATATATATATATATATACACGAATACAAAAACCATATATTTTAACACTCCCCCTCAAACTTACGGTGTGATAACTGAAAGTTTGTTAAGGAGAAAAATGAACCGAAGTGAGGGCAAGGCCTTAGTGAAAATATCTGAAAGTTTATATTCGGAAGACACAGGCAACTCTACCGTTTCTCTCAAATACTTTTCTCTAATATAGTGACAGTCTATCTCTATATGTTTTGTTCATTCATGGAAAATGTGGTTGCTAGCAACGTAGATAATACTTTTATTGTCGCAATACATCTTCGAACGATTGGAGATGATGACTCTCATATCTTTGAGAAGGCTTCTCAACTAGATGATCTCTATAGTTGTCGTTGTCATGACACAATATTCCGCTTCCGTTGAAGAAGAGACCTTTTGTTGCTTCTTTCACTTTCAAGAAATGAGAGACCTAAAAATACACAAAAACCAATAGTTGGCTATCATTAGGATTTCCTCTCCCGTCTGTATCAATATAAGCAATTAATTCCAAAGAAAAGGACAATAAAAAAAGCCCCATAGTAATTGAATTTTTAATATATCTGATGATCCTTAAAACTATACTTATATGCATTGTTGTCGGTGCATGTTGAAATTGGCTTGCTAAATTAACGACATGAGCTATATTCAACTTTATAATTGATAAATAGGTTAGAGATTCGATCAGTTGTCGATATGGCATTGAATCTTTAAGAAGAACTCCATGTCTATTAAAGACACTACAATCATAACCCACGAAAGGGTATAAAAAGAATAACACAAAGATAAAATAATAAACTTTTATTTCATATGAAAATGCTTAAGAAGCATTGATACAAAGGAGAGGGGATCACCCCTATTTATATACAAGGAGAGAGTGGGAGAGAAGAGCTCTTAAGGAGCTCACATAGGGAGTCGTTGGAGCTAGTCCAACGGTTCTATTTGTAGCCATTGGACTAGCTCCAACGGCTATACAACTAGTCAAGATCTAGTTGGATCTTGACTAGTTTAAAAGTCTAGTTCAAATCGAATTAGACAAAAATAAAAAAACAAAAACAAAAAAAAAACAAAAACAAAATAAATAAATAAATAAATAAATAAATAAAATATTATATTATTATATTATATATAATTACATTTTTATATTTTTAACACTCTTCCTCAAACTTACGGTACAATGAGCGAAAATTTGTTTAAGAGGAAATGATATCTAGGAGCAACAAGAGGTTTGGTGAAGAAATTTGCTAATTGATATTCTGATGTAACATACGACACATACGGCAGATCAATGGTTCCATGTAGATATTCCACTTTGACATAGTGACGATCCATTTTAATATGTTTGGTGCATTCATAAAATATTTGATTGCTGACAATATAGATCACACTCTTGTTGTCATAGCACATGTGTGAAGCTTGTGACATTTCAACTCCCATGTCAGCCATCAGTTGTTTGAGCCAAACTACCTCCATTGTTGTGGTGGTCATGACTCGATATTCAGCTTCGGTGGATGAAAGAGAAACCTTCTACTACTTTTTGCACTGCTACGAAATCAAGGATTCACTTAAGAAAACACTAGTGGTTGAGTGCTTGTTATTGGGATCACCTCCCCAGTCAACATCAGTATAAACAATTAAATCTAATGAAGATGAAGCGACAATAAGAGGCCTCGTGAGAGGGTGGACTTAATGCATCTAACACTATGCAAAACTGCTCCCATGTGAACAGAAGTGGGAGTGTGCTGAAACAAACTAGTTGCTAGTTGTGTGTACAGTGTGTGCTATATCAGGTCTAATAATGAAAATATAGGAAAGTACTCCAATAAGCTATCTATAAGGAGTGAGATCATCAAGAGGTTCTCCATTGTCGATTCTCATTTTGATGTTAAAAACTTTTGGAGTATCCACTTTCTTATCATATGCAATTTCAGACCTAGAAATAATATCAAAAGCAAATTTAGATTGAGATAATAAATATCTTTGAGAGAAATAAGCAACTTCAATTCCTAAAAAATATATCAATCATTTCAAAATGATTTTTAAGAAGCTTTTTAATGTTTTTAACTCCTTGTTTGTCGCCTCCGGTGATGATCATGTCATCCACATAAAGAAGAAGAAGAAGAATCCTTGCATCATAAATCTTAATAAATAAAGCAGTGTCAATCAAACAAGTTCTAAATTCAATATCAAGCATAATACGACTAATCATACTAGGCTTTTGGTGCTTGTTTAAGACTGTAAAGAGCCTTTTCTAAACGAAGAGTTTTACCCTTAGGAATACTAATACAAGGTGGTGCTTATATATGAACTTCTTCAACTAGGTTTCCATTGAGAAAAACATTCTTGACATCCATTTCAAATATGAGTCATTTTCTAATAGAGGCTAAGGCTATTAGTGTCCTGACGGTGGTCATCCAGGCAACTGGAGCAAAAGTTTCTTCGTAATCGATGCCATACTCTTGAGAATACCCCTTGGCCACTAATATGACTTTATACCTTTCAAGAGTTTTGTCACTCTTGGTTTTAACTTTATAAACCCACCTACAACCTATAGGTTTCTTTCCTTGTGGAATATCTTGAATAGTCCAAGTGTTAACCTTTTCTAATGCTTCCAATTCTGCCTTGATTACTTCTACCCATTCTGTATGGTTTTTGGCTTGAGTATAGGATGAAGGTTCTACATATGAGTGTATTGATGCAATAAATGCTTTATATGTGGGTGAAAATGACAATTTTTTGGGGAGGTTTAGAAATTCTGGATAACCTTCTCGTTTGTGCTTCAGAATATTTTTTCAATGCACATAGAAGATTATATTTTCTACGTCATGAGTATTGTAAACTAGTGTCCCTATGGGTTTGCTCTTCACTAGCAACATTATGTTCAGAATCAATAGTACCTTGACCATCGTCTAAATCGTATTCATGGTCACATTCATCATATTTCAAAGTCAAAGCTATTAAAAAAGAATATTCGGTTACTTGTTTTTTTCAAAAAAAAAAATCTTGTTCCAATAAGGATGCATTTCTTGATACATACAATTTTCCATTTTAAAAATCAAAACACCTATAGCCGTTTTGATTATTTGCATAACCTAATAAGGCACAAGGAATGGCACGGGGAGGGGAGGAGAATTTGTCATTTTTGTTGGTGAAAACAAAACATTTGCAACCAAAAACTCTTAATCTAGAGTAATTAGGAAATAATTTGACAAGTTTTTCAATTGGAGTTATATTCTTCAAAGAAGAAGATGGCATTCGCTTAATGAAATAGGTAGCATTAAGACTGCTTCTGCCCAAAACTCTTTTGAAACTTGATTTGCTATTAATAAAGTCTTAGTGGTTTTCATAATGTATCGATATTTTCATTTGGCCAAACCATTTTTTTGTGGTGTGTGTGGACAAGATCTTTGATGTATGATGCCATGTAAATTGAGATAGTCTTTAAATTCTTTTGACATAAATTCTTTCCCTGAATCAGTGTGAAAAATAGAAATATCATTTTGAAATTTGTTTTTAGCCATTTTGTGAAATGTTTGAAAATATGAAAAAACCTCAGATTTATGCTTAAGTAAATCCAAGTATGCCTAAAAAAGTTATCAACAAAAATTACATAATATGCATATCCGCCTTTTGACATGACCGGTGCAAGACCCCAAACATCCGAATGTATTAACTCAAGTGATCTAGATAAAACAAAAGTTCTATCATGAAATGATAATCTTTTCATTTTACCAAGAATATAATCTTTACAAGCAAAACTTTCAGAATTACAAATTTTTTCTAAACTTGAAAAGTGTTGGATTTTAGATATACGAGAATGGCCAAGTCTTTTGTATTATAGATTCAACTCTAGTTTTTGAACATTATAACAAAAGGCATTCTTGGGTAATTTCAAAAAATCCATATAATAGAGTCCTTCTCAATGGCCTTCCCCAATCAGCTTCCCTGACTGACAATCCTATACCCAACAACCATGAAAAGAGGAGATGTTACACCTATAATCAGATATTTGAAAGACAGATAAAAGATTTAGATTTAGATTTAGATTTAGTTTGGGAATATATCTAACTTTTGGAATAAAAAAAAATTTCGAAGATTTTCAAAATTTCCTAGTTCTTTTATTTCAAGAGATATACCATCAACTGTGAAAACATTTGACACACTTGAGTTATTGTTAAGACATTCAGACAAATTATTGATGTTTAGAGTCATATGAAAAGAAACACCAGAGTCAAGGAGCCAAGGAAAGTTATCGGGATCGGAGAAAGATGAGATATTAGTTTCGGTTAAGGCTTTAGTTGGGGAAGATGCTCATTTGAGAAGATGTTGAAGGATTTTCATTAATTGAGTCATGAATACAGGTGCATCTTGATTGATCTGATCTTTTGATTCTTGTGATGAACCAATGTATGCAACCTTCTTTTATTCTCTTATCTTTAATTTAGGACACTCAGGTCTATAATGTCCCGGTTCATGACAATGGTGGCAAATGACTTTTCTTTTATCATTATCATTAATTTGTCTACCAAAATGAGGCGGTTTATAAGCTCACATATAAATTTCCGGTCTAGATACGACTATATTGGAATCGTCTTCATTCTTTGGAGTATTCTTCTTAAGCCTATTTTCCTCTATAGTTAGCTCCACAATGGTGTCAATAATAGAGGAAACTTTTCCTCTATGTAAAATGCCGGATTTCGTTGTTTCAAATTATATATGTGAGTCAAACAATTCACAGGAAGTTTCAATTATATATATATATATATATATATATATATATATATATATATATATATATATATTATGATGAGTCTAGACTGAACCATGCCAAATCAAGACCGCACCATCTAGGATTTTAACTGAACAATCTCAAGCCAAATTTTACCAAAAGGCTCTAAGGATAAAAAATGGATTCCCAAGGGTGTGTTCAGATGGATAAGCATTCATGTCCTAGGATATGCATCCCAAGGGTGTGCGAGGATGGGTATTTGTGTTCTAAAAGATAACAAAGAGAATGAGACTAGGAGGGGCAGTGTGGTTGGCTCATCCTTTTGGGATCCATTTTCTTATGGATTTAGTTTTCCTGGAACATGAATTGCATTTAGACCACTCTAGATATACAAACCCAGAGATTTAACAGGAACCAATCAGTATCTAAGAGCAAATTGCTGTATAAATGTGCATTAAACTAGATCTAACTGGCATGATATATAGGATGGACCATTTGTTTTTTAAGTTTTCTTGTTTCTTTTCTTCTGGTTTCAATTATAGACTGAATTTTTACTTTTAGGCATAAATGGACATGTAAACCAAGAGCTTTAACAGTCACTGACAGCATCTAAGAGCAAATCACTACACAATTGTGCGTTCAACTAAATCTACAAAATATAGGGTAGAACTTTTCTATAGTTTTTTGGTTTCTCTTCTTCTCGTCCCAATAACAGATTGAATTTTAACTTTAAGACACAGGGAGATTTCTTGTGAAGTTAGAATAGTAGTAGTAGCTCTGATGTACATGTTTGACAAATCCCAAGATTTGTTTGGAATCAAATCTTTGATTTACTTGCTTCCGGATCATGCTTTATTTTTGCTGGTCTATTCGAAAATCAAGGCAGTGGGTCCAGCTGTCTGATGATTGATCTCAATCCAGGTCCCTCTTGATTCTGAAACCCGTAGATAGATAATCATATCATACTTCTCTAGGGCATTGGACTATTTTCATCTTTCTTTTCTCCTTTACAGTATGTCAACTCTATCTAATATGAGTAGACATCTATGAGTAAGTGGTAGCAGCCTATCACTTTTCTGTCCCACCACCAGCCTACCGGGCTTTTGAAGGGTTTTCCTATGATTTCATCAAATCTGACCATACAGATGTGTTTTATATGCTTGATTTTATAGGATTTAACTTTTGGATCGTCTGATTCCGACACAGGTAGGTTTTTATAAGGTTTCAAAATCAACGGTCTAAGATTTCCATAAATATTCAAGACTCAAAAATTCATGTAAAAGCATGATCCAAATATTATTTCCTAGTAAATCGACCATGCCGAACACACCTAAAGGCTCAGATTTGAGAAAAAACAACCTGAAAACATCCAATCTCTTGCAGTAGGCTGGCGGTAAGCCAAAAAAGTGGTAGGCAGCAACCACTTTTCCAGACATCTATTTATTATCGCCAATATGCAGCTGCAACTAGAGGATATTTTCCCCTAGTAGTGCACCAGAGTGGTACCTCCAAATATTCAAATGTTTAACTTTAATGTATGCAATACCATGCCAAATATATCCTTACCGTTATTTGGTTGAAACTCCTATTGACTGCAAGTTGTACCATTTTTTTCCAAACATCACTTGCAACCAGCGCATCAGTTGTTATAACCTGGAATCATGAACCATTGAAGCATCAATAGCTTAACATACAACTAATAAGTTACACAAAAAAGCTGATCTCTGTAAAACAAGTATAGGAGAGTGAAAAGATTTGTTGATGCTTACACCAAGCAAGGTTGCCATATTGGGATGAATCATTCCAGAACCTTTGGCCATTCCCCCAATCTTGATACAGGCCCCTCCAATCTATTGGAACAATAACATAATTCAACAAAACAAATTCCGTAAGCCACAAGATGCAAAACAGATAAATTATCAAGCCTGAAAAGAATGACTCTTGTTCCTTTATTTCAATTGCTAATATATAAATAACCTAAAAGAATCTCACGTAGCAGAGACAATAATCAATATCTACACCTCTGTTTCCATAGCCACACTCTTGCTCACAAGGTCAGTTGTTGTAATGGCCACAGCAGCAGAATCTCCACTGAATGGATAAACAGGATTTTAGCAGTGTATATTTAAGAAACATAACAGGAAATATAGAATGTTAACATGAATCATCAATACTCAGGTGTAGGTAGATTAACATATTTCAAAACATCAATTGTATTTGGGCAAAGGAAGCAGTTAGGTTAGGTTGAATTTGATGAAAAATGGCCAGATCTGTGGCATCTTGACCAAGGGATCTTGGGTTAGAACGCCACTGTTGTGATCTCCTCCTGTTTCCATACCCTAGGAGGAGAAAAGAAAAAAGAAAAGTAGCCAATACAGATGTATATTTCTTTGCATATAATTCCAAGGCCTGAAGAAAGAATGAAAATAAAGCAAAATCAAAACTAAATTATGGCCTACAGCTGCGCCATTGTACGGTATAATCTCTTGGCAACCAAAGAATGTTTTTTAAGGAAGAAATAGCAACATAAACTTTCTAATCAATAGTCACAAACATATGTGAGTTAATTACCCCTTTATAGTTGATGACACTGAACTGACCAGCTTTGGAAGTGACTTCAAAAGCGCTTCCTGCACAGAAAGATAAATTTAGATGTGGGTGGGGGAAGGGGGGGGGGGGGGTTCAAGCAATGTCACGTTCTTAGAGTGTATCTGTGTATGATAAATATGTGGTGAAATTTATGTTAACCAAGGTTAAAAGTTTTTGAAGTGGCAGAATTCTGGAAAAGGTAATTTGGCTATAATTAGGTGAAATAGATTATTTATTGATCCAGAATATCCTTCATAGGTGCAACATGAAATATGGGAATTTATCATTTATTTTGAATACCTTCTTTATCCTTTGACCAATTACACCAGTTGACTCAATCAACACTTCTTCTGGTTTAACTTGGAGAAGCTGCAAAATCAACCCAAATTCAATGCTCAAGCATGAAGTGAAGTCCATGGTCGTCCTCTCAAACTAACAAAAATTGAGGGTTCTACACTCGTTGGAAATAATACCTTAGCAACTGCTGCAGCACATTCTATGACATCCTGGTAACCTGCATCACCCTGAGATTTAATGGAAGCTTATTTTAGCAGCCGTAGTACCACACCTTAATCTACACTAGTTTTATATCATCATCAACAACAAAAACAGCTATCGATATATGAACAAAACGACAATAACCGTCAGATCAAGAATCAGGCATGAGTAAATTATAAGTATTGAAATATGAAGCATCCTGAACATGATGATTCAACAAACCATAGTCTGATGATTACCGTTGCAGCATTCGCTTGGCCAGCATTTATCAATACAGCACGGGCCTGCATCATTGTCATTTGGTGTACTTAATAAGTTAATAGTTGTCTCTCAACATAACATTTGACAGAAAATTGTGTTGGCCAGTATTAGTGAGAAAGCAAAGGAAATTGCATGAGGAAAAGGAAGGGAGCGAAAAAAAGCATAAGGACACAAATAAGCTGAATAACTGACATACAGTTCTTGAATTATTCAAAATATGTCGAGAGTACAGAACAGGTGCTGCTGCAACAACATTCGTCGTGAATGCACCTGGTGAGGAGAAAAGAGAAAAGAAAAGAACTCCATCATTTACCCACTATCACGTTATTGCATTAAGAGTGCACAAAATCTTGTGGCATGTTTCAGTTTTTTCAGTAGTCGTGCGTATAAGGACAGTAAACTCAAACATGTATGCACCTGCGGCGACTGAATCGACGTCGCAGGTGACCAGAGCAAGATCCGGCTTCTCTCCTTTAGCTCGCAGGCCACCATATATGCCGGCGGCTTTGAATCCCTTTGCCGCAGTGACTCCTCCGGGAATCTGCAACAACCAAGCAGCATTCATGATGCGGATTTGCATCAATTCAAATCGTCCATATACCAATTCAGAGGAAGACTCGAGCATCACAGAAAGAGCTCCGAATTGCCGTAAAGTCAAAGCTTAATGGTTTTCAACCATTTCCCTCGATATCGACTCGATCAGATTCATCCAGACACCAAAATCAATCCAAACCGATTGAAAAATTCAAGGTTTCAAACACAATTGCCAGGTACGAAGCACAATGCAGCCTGATCTAGTCCGCAGCACTCCATAGCTAAAATTCCTCACGTTTTACATTCAAAGAAGCTCAGAAACACGTCCAAACTCCTTGAACACGATTTACCGAATCACATTCCTCTCGTACTTCCCGTAACAACAAGATCGATCCACAATAGACAAAATTATATCTAAGAAAACCGCATACACATCAAAATTCGCGACGAAACTCGAGCAACGAAGAAGAGGAGAGATCCTTCGACCTGTTTCCAAGGGCCTTCGGGGAGGACGATGGGAGACGCAGGTATGTAGTTCGCCGCTGAGTCATTAACTGATGCAGAAGCCCTAATTATCGACCTCATCTGCGAGAAAACCCCTCATAAAGATCGAAGCACATGAGAGAGAGAAACAGAGAGAGAGAGAGAGACCTTGCTGCGATGCTTTACATCAGGCATTGGGAAGGAGAAGCTCTGGTGTAGAATGCGGGAGATTTCTGCAGCCATCTGAGATGGACAGAGAGAGAGAGCTCTCGCGATCGATCAGAAGTGAGGGAATAGTTTCCGTATTCGGTTGTTCTACCGAGTTTATTCTCTCTCTAGCCTCTCCACTTGCTTCAGTGCTCATCAGTGGGGCCCACCAGCACAACAAGACACGACTCGATTCAAAAAGGCCGGCAGCGTAAATGGGTCCCACCTTTTTTTCTTTTCTTTTTTAAATAAATTCTTTCTCTGTTCAAAGTGCCGATCCTTCCCCGGGCGAGAGAAGATCAGGTGCGGGAGAGCAGATCATGTGAACTGTCATCTTCACCGTCCATTGCTTCATCTCACAAGGACCTCCTGGTCCTTGTGTACATTGTGGACGGTGAGGATGCTAAATTACTTTTTTTAATGATTTGGCAGATCACTTGATATGCTCTTCAGGTGGGGCGGCAATACCGTCAGTGGGACCTACAAACATTTTCAGAACCGTTGATGGTCTAAATGGACGGCATCGATCATAACCATGGTCGTTGCATGCCGTTAGTTGCAGCAAGAACGGCATTGGCCGAACCCCTGACCAAGGCTAGGTGGTCGTGTTCTCAATCGAGAGTTTTACTTGGCAGGGAAGCATGCCCAGACCTGATTTTCAGTGAATTTTTTATTATAAAATAATAATAAAATAGTCATGGCCTTTCTCTTCTTAGCCTTGGTATTAATTCCCTTTTCTCACCTTTTTTTCTTTAAAAAAATATTTATAAAAACAAGCCCAACTTTTGACCTATTAATAGACATACATCTAACTTTTGAAATATTATGAATTTACCCAAATAGGGGTGGGCAACTTGCCGGGCAGCCACCGGCCAGTCATGAGCCGGGTTTAGAGCCATGATTTTAGGGTCGGGTCCGTTAGGTATTGGGCAAAAACCCAGCCCGTTACATACGTGGGCCGAGCCCAGGCCGGCCTGCTGGCTGCTGGCTTGATGGTCATGAGTTATTTATTAAATTTTTTAATAATATAATTTTTTTAAAAATTAATTATTACATAGTAACTTGGATAACTATTACTATTTACCTAATTAGTTGCATGAGAACTTGTTGTTCGTTAATTATTATTATTTACCTAATTAGTTATACTAATTAAAAATTAGGTTTTCTTGTCGTATCATGAAAATAAATAAATAAATGGGTTTGAGAAGGACCCAAGCTTCACATTGTCCCATTGGGCATATGGGCTTCTCTTAAAACCCGAATCAGTTAAGAACAAGGCCAAAACTCATTTCATTAGGAAACGGGCTAGGTTGGCCCGGCCTGATGCCCACCCCTACACGCAAAATCAACAAAGCAATTCTCAAAAGTTAGGCTTGTATTTATAATATTTCAAAAGTTAAGCATGTGTCTGTAAATAGACCAAAAGTTAGGCATGTTTTTGTAAAAAAAATTGAGAGACCATTCCTTATTGCTATTTTCCTTTCCTATCCAAGACTTTAGCTAAGTGGATTGGCTTAGAAGAAGCAAGTTAGAAGTAGAGAGTTCGATACTCTTTAGTTGATGAAGGGTTTTTTGATGCTTAATTGCACCATAGCTCAACAAATCATAGTTACCAGAAGATTCTTGCTATACAGGGAAACTCGTTTCTCCTGAAGTTCACTTTGAAAACAGAAAACGCTTCTCCAAAAGGAGGAAATGCTTTTGGGAAACCCATTTCAAAAATATGGAAAACTTGATTCCTTTTAATGAGAAGCCTGTTTCCTCTTTGTTTTCAAATCAATTTACTTTTGCTTCTTCAAAGTTTTCCTCTTGCTTCTTGTTACTTCTCACTCACTTCCTATGTTTTTATATTAGAAAATTATAATTTTTTTATAACAAGCGTGCATGTTGATTTTAAATTGTTTTGTATTTATATTCACATCATTTCTTATTTGCTTCTTGTCGTGCTTCATATTGTCTTTTCATTTTTGTCATGAACTTTCATAATCGCTTTATAATTGTATCTTGCATTATGATTCATATTGGTTTTTCACACTCGCTTCTCCACTTTTGCTTCACACATCGCTTCTGGTATCCATTTCATTTTTTGGTACTATGGGCGAAACACGAAGCATGTAGGAAGATAAGAAAACTCCCAATCCAATATGAAAACACATTTTCATGGGAGAGTATGTTTCACGTGGAATGCACTTCCGCAACAAAGGTAGAATAAGTAACAACAATGTAAATAAGTAGGAAACAACATAAAATATAGTCAAAATCTATGTTTTTTTACTTTAATAAACTTTAAACCATTTAAAAAACTAAAAAAGACTGTATTGTCATTGCAAAATGGCATGCTTCCCGAGATGCTTGCATATTCAAAAATCTCTGATTCCTAATTTTTTTGGATACTTTTGCCCTTTCACAAATATGGTATGATTGTCACAAATCATTTTTGTGATTATCACCCAAAATGTGTGAAACTCTTTTAACTATATACTCTCATCGTACATCTGCAAATATAGTATGATCTTTACACATCAATTTTGCAAATGTCACCCAAATTGTCCGAACTTTCATTAACAATATTTCACAAAGTACATCCGCAAATATAATACAACCTTCGCAAATAATGTGTGTGAATATTCACAACCTGTGTGAACCTCCTTTAGCTAAACACTCGATGTAGATCCGCAAATATACCATGACTTTCACACATCATTTTTGCGAATGTCATCCAAAATGTATGAACCTTTGTTAAATACATTTCATGAAGTATGTATGCAAATATAGTATGACCTTTACAAATAATGTGTGAATGTCCCCAAACTGTGGGAACCTCCATTATCTATATTTTATGAAATGCTTTTGCAAATACAGTATGACCTTCACAAATAATGTGTGTGAATGTCCTCAAACTATGTGCACCTCATTTAACTAAATATAACTAGAGTGTGAATGTCTTGACCTTCACATGTCGATGTTGTCACACATTTGTGAATATGCCAAACATTCTCAGAATTGATATGAGATTCATAATTTTTTTCCTCACGTTAGTGTGAATCTCCTCATCTTGTTGTGAATCTTCGTACAAGCATTAAATGCAATGCTTTGGTATTTCAAACGACATTGTTCGCATTTGAGGGCTATTTTCGCATAAACTAAGGTTTTTGTGGTCCCCAACTTATGGTCTCCAACAAGTTTCTCCGGGCAAAATTTTAGCCTGAATCTTCAACACTATTGCTTTCTCTTCATTAATCAGTGACTTTTTGAGTGTTCATAACATCATTGGCAATGAGAGATCCTGGTAATCACATCTTTAACCATAAAATCAGTTATTTTTTGAAGTTTTTAGTACGATGCAGTCATTTTTTAAAACTACTCTTGCTTACAAGTACCAATTTCATCATTGTGGCCATATATTATGTTATGAAGTGCAACTTTTTTGTGAAATCTGAATAATTACTCTTGGTTCGTTGTGAATGGTTCTTGTCTCTAGGAAATTCTTTCTTCATTGTAAACATGAATTCTAAATGGATCACCAATTTCTTTATTTTATTTTTGTAAAAAAAATATTTATTTATTTATTATAAAATGATGATTGAAGAGACTGCCATGAAGGCAATGACATCTAAACAAATATATATGGATAGAAAAGAGCAAGCAAAACATTAGCAATTAATTGATCAATCCTACTATGAAGTACAAAGTAGGCTGGACATGTGGATAGTAAGAAAACCTTCTCCATGGACAAAATCATGGATTTCTAACATATTCTAAAAAAAATGCAGCATCACTAAGGGAAAAATGAGAAAATTGCATTCAAATAAGAAGCAACAAACACCTACAATGACAACAAGAAAAGTTGTTGATGTTGCACAAAAGGTTGAGGGGGTTGTTTCCAAAATCATGTCTCATATCCCAAAAGCATCTAAGGAGAGAGATTTATGTATACATTCAGTGATAAAGAAGTTGAAAGAGCCATTAGCTGAATCTGAAGTTATTGCTAACCTTAACGAGCAGTTAGAGGAAGCAAAAGACATGGCCAACTACAATGGCAATGGTGAGATGAAAAGGGAGAGTATAAACATCGTGAGGGTAGGAAGGGCTAAAGAGGTACCTCAGCAATAGGAGGATGCCAAGGTTAAGGTGAAGGATGCCAATGCTTGCTCTTTGTCGTGTGGTTGTACTTTATTAATGACTTTTTAAATATTGAGGACATCATCGATAGTGAGAGATTCTGGTAAGCACATCTTTAACCATGAAATCAACTATTTTTTGAAATTTTTAGTATGATTCAATCATTTTTTAAAACTACTCTTGCTTACCAATACCAATTTCATCACTATGGCCATATATTATGTTACAAAGTATAACTTTTTTGTAAAACATGAATAATTGTGCTTACTTCATTGTAAATGGTTTATGCCTGTAGAAAATTCTTGCTTCATTGTGAACATGAATTTTATATGGATCACCAATTTCTTTATTTTATTTTTGTAAAAAATTATTCATTTATTTATTACAAAATGATGATTAAAGAGACTGTTATGGAGGCAACAACACCTACACAATTACTTATTAATGAAAAAGAGTAAGAAAAGCAAGTGAAACATTACTCATTAGTTGATCAATCCTACTATGAAGTGCAGAATAGGCCTGACACGTGAATAGTAAGGCAACCTTCTACATGGCCAAAAGCATGGATTTCTAACATATTCTATAAAAAATATATCACCACTAAGTGAAAGATGAGAAAATTATATTCAAATAAGAAGCAACAAACACCTACAATGACAACAAGAAGAGTTCTTGATGTTGCACAAAAGGTTGAGAGAGTAGTTTCCAAAATCATGTCTCATATCTCGAAAGCATCTAAAGAAGGGGATTCATGTGTGCAGTCAATGGTGAAGAAGTTTAAAGAGCCATTAACTAAATCTAAGGTTGTTGCTAACCTCAATGAGCAGTTAGAGAAAGCAGAAGATGTGGCCAACTGCAGTGGCAGTGGTGAGGTGAAAAGGGAGAGTATGAATATCGTGAGGGTGGGAAGAGCAAAGGAGGTACCTCAGCAAGAGGAGGATGCCAAAGTTGAAGTAAAAGAAATTATGGAGAAGATAAAAGGTGAAGATATTGAGGTGAAGATTGATGTTGATGGTCCGCAGTCAAAAAAGGAGAGCAAGGGTTCTTTTTCCTAAAAAGTGAGAATCCATAAATTAAAGCACTCTGATATATTAGATGTCAAGCACCCATATCTTTTTCCTAAAAAGTGAGATGTAGCCTAAAACTGTAGTTTCACGTTGGTGATAATATAATCATATATAGTTATATCTTGCTTTCGGATTTTCTAAAGAAAATATGTGTATTGTGGTTTGTAGTTGCTTAAGTTACGCTCCACCAAAGTGCACTGAGTTGTGAATTAAATTTTTTAGAAAATTTCTCTATCAAGTGCTTTATGTAATATCCAACATGACATATAGAAAAGTGTAGGGGGTGACATATAATAACCCTTGTTTTTTGTATGAGATAATAGTCAATTCGGTTCTCTCAAACTCATTAAAGTGTATAAATTCATTATTCAAACACTCCAAAAACCATGCCCATGACTCCTTGGATTCCTTATCTACAATTGTAAATGCTACAAAAAATAGTCAATCACAAGGATCAATAATATACCCATGTATTTTCCTTTTAGGAATGTATCATCTGCCATAAAAACTGAAGGGTGCCCTTTTAAAAAGCCATTGATGCACAGACATAAAAGGATAAACACATGTACTTAAATCGATCTCTCTTATCAATCTTAATGAACCTTGATGTTCCTGGGTTTGAAGCTATCAGATGATCCAAATATGTAGAAATCATCTTGAAGGAGTCTTTATATAAACCATATAGCCCTTTTTCATGTATTCATGTTCACGCCATGCTTGTTTGTAACTAATCTCCATACCTTTCTCACGACTAATGCCATTATTGATTTTTTTTTTGAGACATCTTTAGGTTATTATGCAGGCATTTATAAATAATACATTCCATTCACATAGCATGTGTTTTTTCATTCAAAGTTTTTTTTTTAATGATCTACCACATATATGCTCTCTTTCATACTTTTTCTTTTGAAAGAATGTTGCTCCACGTACTTTTATGCAATAAATGTTTTAGGAGAAATACCTCATAGTTTGTGAGTTTTTTTTTTATGTATATGATAGTCACTCTATTATTGTTGCTCATCAAGAATTTTGTTTTATAGTTATTCATAATCACATGGTCTCTCAAAAACTCATGACAATACTTTAGATCATTAAACCTTTGGCTGACAATAATGTCTCCATCATTTGAGCTTGTTGTTAGCCACTGAAAAGATTCATGATCATTAAGTTTTTCGTTACGCAACTCATCAATCAACTAAGATGCCTTTGCTTCAATGATTTTTAATTGCTTGAATCCATTAAACGATAACATATTCAATCATGTCTCATTAGTATAAAAATAAAAAATAATTCTATTGCCCAATAAATGCTCATACAGCTTGTACAACATACTAAGGGTTCAACTTTCTAATTTTCATTTGTGCATCATGCATTTGAATCCACCATTAATTGACCCATGTCATTAGTGTCTTAGTCATTTCTTATTGTTTTTGTGTCATCCTCATCTGAGATGGTATAATCATCATCATCATCCAATTCTCCACTCTTTACATGATCACTCCTACCACTAATTGATTGTTTAGATGTATAAACTAAATCAAATGTTATATTATTTATCTCTTCATTTGCTTCCATGCATATATCATTTGTGCATTTTAAACTTTCAAGATTAACCATAAAAATAACACATTCATCATCACACATATATCTCAAGCATAAATTATAAAGTCTATCAACTTGTACCTAGTTATGTCATATGCTTTGGAAGGCTGGATTTTATCCAAATTACTACAGTGAAGATTGCTAACATTAGTTTGTTGATGTAGTTTCATATCCTCTGCAATGATCCTCTGGTCATGTAAAACATCAATTGTTTATAAAAGTTCTTTATTGTTTGCATGTTAAACATTTATATCCCTAATTGGTTCGAACAATTGCATGTCTTTCTCATGCATGTTAAGAATATCAATATCGTCCACGATTTGAAACAATTGGATGTTCGCCAAAGGACTGAGCTCAATAAATGACACCTGAAATAGATGCACATTCTTCATAGGATTCCCATCATTTTTATTATGAACTGATTTTTGTACATCACTTTCAACTGCTCTTTGTTTAGCTTTGCAAGCATCCAAGTAAACATCACCACTAAATCACATTGATTCTATATTTCGTCCAAAACATCTATCCATATTTGTTCGCTATCTACGTTTGGAGAATAACTATACCGAAGGCTCAATAACTCTGTTGTATATCCGGTTTTTATGAAAAATCAAAACCATAAATATTTTATAGCTAATATTTCAGAAGACCAATATAGATCTCCAATTAGAGTAATCAATACTACATTATTATACTTTAACCCTTTCAGAGGCCATCATTAATTACCTACACTAACCATACAACATATCATTCATCTAATAAAAATAACATATGACAAAAAGGTCATCCATATATCCTTTATACATTCAATTAACATACCTACCTACAATAACTACTCTAAAAACCTACATATAAAAACCTAATCCCTAATGAATGTTTGGGCAGAATCAACCCCAACTCCATCACACTAATTGGATACTTGTACAGAGTCAAGCCTAACCCCATTACCCCAAGACAAAACCACCAAATATCAAAATAAAAGATAAAAAACAAACATAAATCATCTACAACACCAATATATATATATATATAAAAAAACCCTAAATAGAAAATTTGGTATCAAATATTAAATAAAATACAAAGAAACATGCATAAATCATTCATGATAATAAATGGCAAGAAAACAATCATAGATCATCTACAATACTGACAAATATATTTTCATGAAAAAAAACCTCAAACAGAAATTTGGTACCAAATATTAAATAAAATACAAGCAAATGTTCATAAATCATCCATGACAACAACCAAACACAAGTACTACAAGGATGTATTATATATATATATATATATATATATATATATATGAAACTTGCTTTCGATCTAAGCGGAATACAGATAAATTGACCAAAAGGATGTCACAACTTCGACAGAATGTTGTCAGATGATTTCAAATAAATCACCACAAATGAGAGAGGGAACATGGTCAGGACTGCTGCTATGCTGGAGTTTGAAGATTGCAGCTCTTGTGAGGGTGAGGCTGGAGGTGGAGATGGATGGGGTAGTTGAAGCTACTCGATCTTGCCGTGGAGATGTTGGAAGAGCTCTTGAAGGAGGTGCTTCAAGGTGGATAGACTGGCTGCCAAGTCTGCTAGGGATGGCGCCAAGTAGGGGTTGGTTGTGCTGCAGCCGGAGATGGTTGGGGTGCCTTGAAAGCATGCAAAGGTATGAACATTTGCAACAAAAATTTGTGAATGTACGTGAGGAGTATTTAGTTAAAGGAGGTTCATAGGTTTCTTCACGAAGGTCATACTATATTTGGGCATGTAGTACTATATTTATGAAGATCGAATTACAGTGCAAACATCAGGGACATTCTTAATATGTGACTGCGAATGTCAACACAAATTTGTGAAGCTCCTTGAAGAGTATTTACTTAACAGAGGTTTGCAAGGAATATTTGCAAATATCGTACTATATTTGTGAATGTCATATTATATTTGCTGAGGTTATCGGGCTTTCAGTTAACAGAGGTTCGCATAACGTACACACGAATTTTGGGACTGCTATAAATGCATGAGGCGAACCTGACAAGCTAGAACCTTTCAATTAGAAAAGGTTCACAATGGCAGTTGCGAACCTGAGAAGATGTGTGCACTTGATATATGAATCTCCTTTGTTGAGATGAAAGTTAGCTAGGTTCACAAATTTGTTTATGCAAAATTCATGAGGTTCTTAGAATGATTATGTGAATCCTCTATTTGTTAAAAGGTTGCGAACTTCCTACAACATACTAATATATCGCGTGAACCTCAGCAGGTTTGCATGTGCGAAGGAAAAAAATATCCAAAATGTCAAGAATAAGAGATTTTGGATATTCAGGAGATTTTGGCAAATTGGTAGGTATTTTGAGAAGCGTGTCATTTTTGCAAGGACATCACAATCATTTTCTGTTTAAAAACATGTTTCTTTTTACAAAGCGACATTATCATATATAAGGTAAGTTTGTTTTCTTATGAGAAAAATAAGATTTTTGTCTCATTTTGTTTTTTTAAGGCATGGTTTTTACTAATACTTCAAAATCCCGAAAGAAGCTTGTAGATCATGCTTCCCATTCAACTTCTTGACAAATGTGCTTTCAAGGCTTCAAGTTAATGTTGTCAGTATCACCCTAAATCAGGCTGAATTGCCCAATATGTGTAATATTGGCGAAAAATTGAAACAAAAATAACCTGAACCAGTCAATTTTAAAAAAAGTAAAAAATGGTCAAAATAGCTTTGCAGTATTTTTTAAAATATTATTTTAATAATTTTTGACATGTCTTTCTTTGGATAAAAGTTACGCAATTCAGATTGATTCTGGTGCAGATCTAAATTTTGAAAACACAAATTTTGATCCAATGCTCCAAATACTTGAGCTTGTGGGACCCTTCCCTGAGGTGCCACCTCATCAGCCCAATTTTGAAGAGCAAGTGGAATCCACCTGTGGGACATATCCTCCATAAATAGAGCTCTATGAAAGTCATGTACCCCTCTTGAAGGCTCTGTTTAAAAGTAGTCAAGAGAAATCAAGGGAAGACTCCATTTTTTGGTGTCTCTAAAAATGAGAGATCTAGAATTATAGAGGAGCCAAGTGGGACCCACTATGGGAGTGTCTTTCCCTGTCTCTGGAGTCTCCTAAAAAAAATGCAAGGGGCTTTGAAGGCCTCTCTAAGAAAGGAAAAGGGAAGTCAAAAGACAAATCTATTTTTAGAGATGATGACCCTAATTTTGGCTTGGTCAAAATAGGTTTATCTAAATTTAGTTTTTGGCTATTTAGGTTTTATCGAGTTTTATGTTTTCATTTATGGTTTGCTTGGAAATTGTGTAAAGCAATAAGTGTCCCTCTTTGGCCTATATATATAGAGGTCTTGTTTGAGCTTGAGAATTATGAAATTAAAAAATAAATTAGAACTTGATCCCTTTCAAGCTCATCTCTCTCTTTAGCTCGAGTTCCTCTCTCTTGACTCAATTCTTTCTTTCTCATAGGTTCCTACCCCTTGACTCGTCTCTCTCTCTTTCTCTCTCTCTCTCTCTCTCAAGGGTTAGCCCCTACCCTCATTTGGTGTAATTGATCCCTAGTGGGCCAGCTCACTTCAATGAACCAAGGTTGTAGCCAAGGCCCACCTCCATTTGGTAGTTCGAACCCGAGTCCCTGCGGTCTCACATGTCCTAAGTTGATCCCATAAAGCCCTTGCCTCTCCCAGCTAAACCAGCTTCTGTAGCAGACCTTAGTTGAGTCACCCAACTTCAGTAACTCACCCTAAGCCTTTCTCTTAACCTAAAATCAAGATTTATTGAGCTCTATGCAAAGAAAACTCGATTTTACAAGTTAGCTTGTCTGTTCTCAAAACCCAGTTTGTCCATGTCCTGTCCTATTTATCTCGCCACTTGTCTGAGTCATCCCCTTGTTCCTGTGTTGACTGCCCCTAAAATTTCAACCATACCTAGTTCAAGTTGCTCTGAATCATCTCTTAAAATTTGAGATTTTTCTGTAATGCCGTTTGGGCACTGATTTTTCTACCAAACCTTGTACCTGCACCTTGTTCACCCATTTTGACCTTTTGATCTAAACCTTTACCTAACTAGGCTTACCCCTGCCCAAAATTCTTAAACCTGAGCCTAGGAACGCATCAGATTCACCTCCAAATTGGTATTGCCCGATTCACATGAATTGTTTGGAAAACGATTCTAGGTCCAAGACCATATTGACAACATTGCTTCAAGTAGTTATGGTGTATGTATGCTGCTTTTGTTATCATAGTTAATAAGAGTGTAATTGGAGTATATTTGACCTGACCCAACATCCCAAACTGATATACTTGACCCCATCTGATTTTAGTAGACTCATGGGTTCGGGTCAAGTTCAAAATATACACATGTAATGAAAATAAGTTGGGTCTTGGGTATTACAAATGAAGACCGAACCCAATTGGACCTGACTCTTTTTTACACGACCCAAATGGTTCTCCATATTGTAAACCCGAACTGACTCGAACCCGACATGAACCTAGGGGTGCCAACGGGTCGGGTTTGGTTTGGACCCAGGTGGAACCAGACTTGGACCAGATTTTTGGATATGGTATCGGGTCTAGACCCGAGTCTAATCAGGTCTACTATAAGAGAAACCATATTCAGACCCGATAAGAACTATATGAACCAGACCGGACCATACCTGTTAAAATATTATTTTTTATCATTTTTACATTGAAAAATTGCATGTCTTAATCAGAACTCGGGTGGGCCCAAGTTTGGTATAAAATTTCACAAACTATACCCGGGTCCATGTATCAATCGGACCTTCGGGTCAGGACCCGGGTCTTAATCAGGTCTTCTTCTTTGTCACCATATTTGGACCCTATAGGGTTTGGTTCGGATCGAGTCCGGCTAAACCCGACCCGTTGACACACCTACCTGAACCCCTTT
This sequence comes from Nuphar pumila, assembly GCF_984573655.1. Lineage (NCBI taxonomy): Eukaryota > Viridiplantae > Streptophyta > Magnoliopsida > Nymphaeales > Nymphaeaceae > Nuphar > Nuphar pumila. Next base: position 6,697,424 of record NC_143257.1, on the reverse strand, counting down.
TTTATTCTGGAACCAACTCCAACTCAAGCATGCTTTATACTTATACCCTTTTATCTGTGAAGCTACCCGAACTGAACCCAACCTGTGAGCTCATTGGTGTGAAAACCTCAAGTCCCCCTTGCCCGCCAAGGAGTAACCACCTCACTCACCTGTGAGCTCATTGGCAAGCACAGGGTTGTATGCACTTCTAAAACCCAACATGTCTATGTAAACATAACCATAATAATAAAACAAAAAATGATGTGTTTTTCAAAAAGCCTTATAATTTTCGAAAATCTGATCATGTCCAAAAACACAAATTTTTTGTTGTAAAAAGACTTTTTTACCTTCCGCACATGCAAATTTCCTGTGATATGCGAACTTCACTGTCAAAAAAACAAATATGCACATTTCCTCCCACATTTGCAAATGTCCGCCTGCATGCTTTCACATTTGCAAATGTCTTGACCTTCGCACACGAATGTCCTTAGTAAGTTTACATTTGTGATCTACCTGGCTATATTTTATTATCGAAAAATAACCGTATTATACAACAAAAATGGATAAGAGGGTCACTTCATGATGCCAAAACTCACCAAGCAGGTAACTTTGAAGTTCTGATGGGATCTGATGAATTAGGCTGGTATGATCTCACCCAAATATCATGCTTTCAAAATGACATTTGTAACATAGATCTGAGTTGGCTATCAAAGAGAAAAATAGGTACAATGAGCTTGCCCCATTAATATATATGTATCATAGGCATGCCCCCATTAAGACATAGAAACCTCAAAATTTTCCTGTTCTTTTTGTTCTTTGATAGGTTTCACTTGTTCCTCATCCAGGGGATTCAAGATATATACATCATAGGATGGAAATGCACATATGTAAAATTTATGTTTGAAAATTTAACATATCAAATGGCCTTGCTTAGACAGGTAAGATGTTAGCCTTTTATGAAGGATGTGGGTAGTTGAAAACCCATTGTTTTAAGTTCCGTTCAATTTTTTTTAAATAAAAAATGCTTGACTCCAGCCCAGCCCAGCCAAGCTCGAGTTCAACTCAAGCTGAGTTTGGACAAAAGCTGTTCAAGCTCTGGTCGAGCTCGAGCCACCCTAAGCTCGGCTCCTGTGCATCCCTACCCCTTGAGACATATCTTTAATTTTTGAACTAAAGAAACCTCAAAATTTTCCTGTTCTTTGATAACCAGGGAAAACCACCTCCCTTACCCGTGAGCTCATTGGTGTGAAAACCTCAAGTCCCCCTTGCCCGTCAAGGAGTAACCACCTCACTCACCTGTGAGCTCATTGGTGTAAAAACCTCAAGTCTCCCTTGCCCGCTAAGGAGCACAACCCAGAGTTTCGAACTCATGACAAGCCACCCCTACCAGATGAGCAGAGCCCTCGTGAGTGAAATGTTCTTTAAGCTACAGAAAAAATCCAATTCTCATCAGCCAAGACTGGAATGGGTGTGAACCCAGCCATCCTTAGTGCAGGTCTCCAGTGATTCCACCTCATCCCCAAGTACTCCTAGCTTCGGCGTTGCGACAAAGGATGCCTACTTTGAGTATCAAACTGGCAACGTCCTTCAACATGAACGTTTTTAAGCAGACCCACCTAGCCAGGTGCGTGAAGCCCTTGGGGCTCAGATTTTCAAAATTTTGGGGGATTTGTACATTTTTAATCACCACAGATTTAGCATGGGACACAGATTCAAATATGCATGTGCACGTGTGTATACGTCTAGCCATCTCAAGCTAATCCAACATCAAAATTGATGGAACAAAATAGTACATAATTATCTATGTTTTTCTGTCCAAGGATAAAGAGCCCATTTTTAAAATTGTGGAGCTTTCAGATGAAATAAGGATACATTAAAATTCCAAATTATGAGAGTTGTTCTCCTTCAGATATTCAACCACACCACCCAATGGTTTTGTTTGTCCTGAAACCAGTTTCAGAAGGATTAGGCTCCGGGGGTGGTGGTGCTTTAGGTTCCCGAGGTTTAGCAGGATCGACGAAAATAACCCAACCATCCAGAAATTTCGCATTCATACCCTCTCGAGCAGTGTTGGCCTCCTCTTCTGTTGCATACCTCACAAAGCCAAATCCCTTGGACCTTCCTGAAGCTCTATCAGTTATGACTTTTGCTGCCATTGTTGTTTCACAAGTAGAATCATCAGTTTTTGCACTCCTAGGCATGTTTGGTTGCATCTCATGTGATTTGGAATCGCATGAGATTCACTCCAAATGTGTTTTCAAATCACATTCAGGTTCTTATTTTCATTTTCCGATGTTTGGTTAGTTGCGCAAATGATATTCATTCTCATTTGCATGAGATTCCGAATCTCCTGAGAGGTTACCAAAAGTAAGATAACAAGGAAAGAACAGGCATACCTTCAAGAAGTTGACCAAAGGGAGAAAATGCCTCTCTTAGCTTTTCATCTGTAGTTAATCTTGAAAGGCCTGCAAGTATGAAATCCCAACCGTCAAGTTTGTAGGTTGAAGTACGATACACTGTATACACCAAACTACAGATAGAACTGGCAATTGAATATCCAAATGTGATCAACAAGACTGATGCAACATACATAACATGATAATAGTTTTTGGTAAATTACAAGTCATCAAACTTATCAGCCATTTACAAAGAAACACAACTTTCCAGTTATGAGATCTAACAGTATGTTTTTTATATTTGTTTCAGGACAATCTTAATCATTAAATCACTCCAAAAAAATAAAAAGAAGCCCCTTCTTGAGACACTCTTTCTTAGTCCCTTTGCCTTCTCCTTTTCGATGCTGGGAATCAAATGTCAAATGAGCGGTTCATGCCTAAATGATAATGAATTTTTCACTCTTCCTTATAGTTGTTGCTAGCCTAAGCCAAAAAGGTAGGAACGAAGTGACAGGCCTGCGGAGCGGCTTTCTTTTTGGTAGTAAAGGCGAACATTTCTCCTCTATTAATTAATCCAATCCCTTCTTTCTTTTAACGAAAACGCCTGTCTTCCCTGCTCTTCTCTTTGATTCAGCAAAGAGGTCAAGTTCCAACAAATCAGATCTTTATCTCGTATGAAGTCTGTGCTTTATAGTCTCTTTCTTTTCCTTCTTTCCCTTCGCTCGTGACCAGGGAAGCTTCTCGGTAAGCATTCCTTTAGCAAGCGCTAGGCCCCTCTTAAGGTAGGAAGTGCAGAATCAACTAGGGCTAACCTCTCTTTAGCCTATCTGTCCTCATGCTAGCCAATATGTGGCAATTGGTCTATGGCAAAGGGTCATATTCAAGATGTGAACAAATCGGATGTTTTAGAATTGGATGTGCACATTCATGCAAGATCCACGGTAGGTTCCTCTTCGTCTGCTTCTGTTCTCACAAGGTTGACCTTGTGCTTTGGACATCCGCCCCCTTTACATCACCACCCAAATGTACGAGTGGTCAACACATCCCATTCTCAATCAACCTTTTTTTTTTCACTGACATCATTTTTGGAACCGTCGGTAGTTATCTGGACCAGTTCAACACAAGACAATGGTGCTACGCATTTATGCCAAACAACTAGCCCTTGCACTGGGCCCAGCCTTAAAAGCTTACAGGACCTCTCACGAGAACCATGTCGGACTCATTGGTATCAACGCAACAACAACAATGACATCACATCCACCCACTCCCCAACCCTGGGTGGTTGCCTACCAAGCTCGCCAACGCACTCATTGGCATACAAATCCACTATGCCGGAGTTGTCTTCTCCAGGTTCCACACTCCACCCGAACTTCTTTACTCATTCTTAGGAGGTATGGCGAGTGTCATCTCTGCCCCGAACAAGACAACATCCACATGCTCGAAAAAACTTCACAAGGTCCACTTCAAAGTTCTTTCATCAACACGAAACAAGAAGCCACTCTCATATACTAGGCAGGTTTTCAAAATACATAAAGAAAAAGCTGACAGTTGAATATAATAACTGAGAAACTCAGGCAGATCTTTGTAAAATAGATGATGGGTTGAACAGTTTTTGTAATTCTCTCTTTAAAATTTTATTTCATGTGAAGGTCCTACTATGTTTACACTACATATTATCATTGAAACATACATCATTAGCTACTCATTAATCCATCATTTTTATTAAATATCAGTAACATGAGTACTTCTACCAGCGCCTTGCACACTTGTTGTACCTGCACTAATACTTGGTTACTTCAGTATGAGTCAACTAAGCTTCAAACTTGACCCACTTTATCCATTTTATGATAAAACAATAGTCAACACTTAGGATCAAAAGAATCCAATGTTAACAACATACTTTTTTATTAGTAACTGCTAATCATATATCTTTAACATGTTTTAGATTTTTAGTTTGTATTGATGGTCTAGAACTTTATGTGTAGATCATTTTGTAAATATAATTATGATTTTTTTCATATAATTACACATGTATGTATATATAGCTGCACCATGTACCCATCCTTTTAGAAATTCCAGTGTCCAACCCTTTGTACCTGTATCGTCTCCTATAGGCATACCCCTGCCAATGTGACACAAAATTAGATTCTTTCATAAACAAACAAGAGCAATCTGTTACATGGTGTTTGGATGTATTTACAATTAAGCTGCTCTTGTTTATATTTATTTTAAATAACTTGGATTTCTATTTCTCCTTATTTTTTATAAATTTTATGAAAATAAATAGAATACACTTCCTCAGACTGTTGGTGGAGCATCCTGAGAGGGGTTGGAGGAGGAGAGACAAGGGAATTCAGGGCAAAGCTCAAGCTAAGGGGTTTGGGATGGACGAGGATGGCAGTCTGCTGGGAAGGGAGGATGCCATTGTTGTCAAGCATAGCCATGGTGGTAGAGAGAAAACACATGGGGTGTAAGGGCATTGTTCTTGCCGAGGTTTGGTTGAGAATGCCCACAAGTTGATGTAGTGAAGGTGGAAGATGATATTGTCCTAGACTCCTAGGTGTAGGAGGTCCCTGGTTGAAAAGCCAGTCGGTACACTGAAGTTCCCACCCTCAATCACCATTGAAACAGGGGAGTGGGGCATTAGTGCTTGGGAAAGTTTACAGGACTTTGCTAATAAAAAAAAAGTTTAAAGGATTAAACAGAAATACATTCAAACAGATCAAAGCTGTTTCTATTTATTGTTGTTTTCATTTAAAAATGTAATTTCTTTTTATTGTTAACAAACAATAAATAAAACTGAATCCAAAAATTCCATTAGCTTTAAAACCTCAAATTCAGTTATAGTCTGATCGCTGTTATGCATTATCAAACTCATCAATCACTTTTGGGTTGGACATGAACCATACTTGAGAGCCAAATTTATGCTGATCTCATATACATAAGTATCACCTAGGAGAATTGCAACTATCATGTTCAAGGAGATTCTTCAACATCAGTCATACTGGCCTACCAAAATATTTTACAACAGACTCTGCCTATTGTTCTCTCTTGGGACATAATGTTAGCAAGGCTAGTAGAGCACAAAGCTGGTGGCAGATGAGCAGCCTTTCCAAGATATGATGGTCACAAAAGCTTCTATTTACCCTCCCATTTGCCACCTTTTGTGCATTGTCTATAATATACTTGAGAAAATGAATAGAAGACTAAGGGGTAGAGAAACATAGGATCTTTGTTCCTGATTTCACAGACAAGGGTCTAAAAACAGAGGTTTGATGATGGTAGTGGTTATTACTTCATTGACATCGATAGAATGCATAGATTCGTTCATTGAAAAGGTCATAAGAGTCGGGAGTATTAATTGCAAGCACACGGCTCAGTAAGTTTGGTTAGAGGCACATGATCATGCATACATTTGGCATTTTATTCATCTTTATTTATGCATGATCCGTGTTAAAATCGCTTTTAAAACCCATTTTTATCGTTAGTTTTGAGAAACCATATTGAAATCGAATTTATCGAAAAATCACGTATTTCAAAGCTTGCCCTGCATTTTTCAGTATTTTATTTAATTTAGGAATTTTTAATTAGTGTTTTAATTAGTTTAGAAGAGTTCAAGTAGGAGTCCTAGTTAGTTTAGGAAGTTTGGTTTTATGAAACACGTTTTTTAAAAGACCCTTTTTGGAAATTATTGAAAAATTATCGGACTTGTTTTGAAAAATGTGTTTTAACCAAATATTCTAATATAAATAGTCATGTCAAGGGCTGAAAACACGTTTTTCCAGGAGCCTTCTTGCTTCCCCTCCTTCTTACCACCCTCTTCCTTGCTTCTCCTCTCTCTTTTGCCGATTTCTTTCTCTCTTACTCTCCTCTTCTTCTTCTTCTCTCTCTTTTTCTTCAAGCTTCAAACCCTTTCGTCATTGGCAACTTCTTCTTCTTCGTCGGGGAAGCGTGAATGCAGCTGGATTGACCGCTTTCTCTTCTCAACCCTTCCATCGAATGCAGATCGTATAGTTTGCATCTTCTTCCCCATCTTCGTAGCATGCATCGTATTTGATTTTTTTTACATATTCCCTACATATAGCATGATCTGGTATGCTTTTTTTTCGTTCATCTTCGCATGGTAGAAATTAGATTGGACACGTTTGATGCTCATCTCATCTTCTAGATAGCATAAATTTTTCTTTAGTAATAGTTACTTTAAAAATCGTTTTGTTCTCACTGTTTAGTTGCATTATTGTGTATAGTTTTTTTTAGTCACGCAAACAGGGAATCGTGGTTTAGCTCAGCACAACCTGCAGGTCCGTTGTGCTGGAGAACGCAGACTGTGCAGGCTGCACTCATCTGGTCGCACATCAAAATCCATGAACAGTGTTTCACGCTGTCTACAAGTTCAATATTAAAATTTTTTATCTAACGTCAATCAGCATACGCTGGTCTCTCTCTTTAGCCAGCAATACATCACCAGCTGCGTGAAAGTCTTCTTTCTTTTGTTTTATTCTGTCAGTCATTGTTTGATTAGGTTAGTTGTTTAATTTTTTGTTTATTAGAATTTACCTATCATGGGTCGTAGCTAATTGGATTGTTGTTTTTGATATTTTTTTTAGTTGGTGTGATTATAATTTATCTATTAGCGTCCTGCTGTAATCTTTTAGCTTCTTTCATTATTAATTGAATCGTGCTTAGTTAATTAGCTGCTGAAAAAGTTATTTACGTTAATAGTTAAATAGCCATAGTATAAATCACAATTTCTTCAATAGCTATAGTTTGTTTTTTATTAGTTAACATGCAAGCCTAACTTTCTTTTATTTAGATTAGGATAGCTTAATAAACTCCATGCTATTTGATTGAATTAGTTAGTATTCTATTGTCATTTGAATCCAGCTTTTTTAGGTGACGTTCTCTTTTAGATTAGATCCTGTTTAGTATTTACTTGTTAGTATGGGTGTCATAATTAGATTTTAGTTGGTTAGTTAATTATAATTCACGGGCTCTTTAGTTTATACTCATTTGATCATTTTATATTATATTATTCCATGATATTAGATAATTCGTTTACATAATGCTGTTCATGTTTTATGGCCCAAGAATTAAGTAGCTTGATCCAACTAGTTTTAGGTGGTTAGTTTAGTATAAGTTGCAGCTACGTTGCTTCATATCTTGTCAATTAGTTATTTGTCTCAATTTGATATTTAGTTTGTTAAGTTTGTTTTACTATTTTGTCTTTTAGTAGTTTGTTATTAGTTAGTTAGATCTTTATTTTGGCTGAATTTTTAGTGAATTAACTCTTAGATTTTGTTTAGTTTTCTTCGTTGTTGTTGTGGTTGCGTGTTTGATTTTTGCAGGGAAGCATTGGAACGTGCGGTAGAGCCCCTTTCGTGCCTTCAAGGTACCTTCTGAGGTCCTCTCAAGCTCTCAAAAGTGCCCTCAGAGGGCAAAAGAAAACATGCATTACATGCTCCATTGAGGGAACAAAAAGAGGGAAGGACAAAGGAAAGCAAATCAATTAAAAGGGGACAAGAAGACTCGAGCACTAAAGAGCTTTGCTTTTCTTTTTAGATTAGATTTTCATTTTTTTAATTCAATTCAATTATTTGGGTTGTAATAAGGCCGTTAATTATTGTTTAAAGTTCTTCGCAGAGGACTGCACTATTTTCTTATTAACTCGATTAATTGAAGTTTTCTTTTTGGCAATAAAGCATAGTTTAGATTGTATGGTTAAATATGAAGTATTTACTGTTCCCTGAGTTTGACCCGGACTCCACCACTCGTGCGAGCCGGTTTTTATATTTTTGGTGTCTGACTTTCACTAGATTTTCATACAAAAATATTGTTTTCAAAAGCATTTTCTAAAACTCACACCAGCACACTTCACATGGCCAGATATGTGATGGACTTCTTTGCAAATTTGGTTTACATGTAACATGATATATTTCTTTTTCTCTCTTTTCATCCTCCCTTTCTATTGCTGTTTCTCTCTATTGTTCACATCTCGGGTAGAATGGTTAATCCTTGTCCACTGTTAATTAATTATAATGAAATTTCCTTTTGGCTACTTAAGGTGAAAAAGAAAGAAACAGCCATTACAAAACATAGACCGTTTTCGAAATAAGAGATCAAACAGAGCACACACACACACACACACACACACACACAAGAACATTTACATGTTATGAGATGCTTAATTACTGATAACAAACTTCATCCTGATGACAGAAGAACATGTAATTCAACCTAAGGATCAAATCCAGCAAATGTCAAGAAAAACTAAAGCTTTGGCATGGCCAGCTTCCTGTTACAAGAATTTGCCTCAATCTCAATGAGCCACAAATTTTGGCACCTTCCTTTTATATCAACCCAAGATTTGTAAACAGAGAAACGGCAAGACCAAGACCCTACAACATCAAGACAGCTAAAATTTGTGTGGCTTGATCCTGTTGCTATTGTCAGTAACTTTTCTTGGGCAGTGGACTCAAGCAATTTCCATAAGCAGACTCTAGGGCGTTCATAAACACAGAGATGGCCAACTGGCTATAACAATCCAGACAAAGGAAGAGTAGCTGAGTAGCACAACCCATTGTACTCTACCTGTTATGATTTTTTCATATCATTTCGTACACAACTCCAAGTCCTAGATAAGGTAGACATCATGTTGTGATGGTTCTTTTATATTTATGGCAAAGCATTTGAACAAAACTTTTACCCCAGAAAATAGATCTTATTTCCTCTGTCATTAGTGTCAGTGAAATAATATATAGAAGTGATACATGCATATGCTACAAGAATTATAGTTTCTCTGATTCACTCATGCAACAGGTCTATGATAACCAACTGCCTTGGAAAGGTCCTTTTTTGCCAGCACATCGGATGCATTTCTGTCCTTCTGGTTTGTTGTTGATGAGGCATTCTGCGTTTCAAGTTTTGGAAGCTGGGCATTATGTATGTTATGCTGATCACATCTTGGAGAACCATATTTTTAGCTCAAATGGAGAACCGTGATTAACTCCCATAAGCAATTCTTCTGAAACTAGCACTTCTCTATTAATCATGTATGGATTGTTAAAATGTAAACCCAAAGATCCCATTGTATATATATATATATATATATATATACTTTTATCATAATACCCGAAAAGGGTAATTCTGTAATTTCCAGTTTTACGCATATTCCACTTGGAATATGCTTGTATTTTCATTCTTTATTTTTTCCTTTCTTTTTCTATTTTTACTTTTTTTATTTTCTTTTTTTTATGTCTTAACATCACCTTGGGGGGCTCCCAATAGAGTCGTTGGGGGCTCCCAACGACTCCTTTGAGAGCCCCAAGGTGGTTCCCTTTTGCACTTGTATAAATAGGGGTGTTCCCCCTTTGTATTTCTAAGCTTGAGACCTCAAGCATTTCCCTTTTCTAATATATTGTGGCATTTCATGCCTTTGTGCATGTTCGTGTTGTGTTATGCCTTTGTGCATATTAGTTCAAGTGTTCTTTGAGTGCCTTTTTGTGCACATCTCTTGTGAGGTTTTAGCGCTTGTATGCATATTGTCTCATTGAAGACAATTTTACATATCCTGATATTTTGAAAATATCATGAAATTATCACAAAATGAAGAGAATGTAAAAAAGGAAAGCATCATGATTATTTTAAAAAATATTGCAGTATTGTCATGATATTTCCAAAACAAATTTTCTTAATCATCCATACTTTGAAATGAACTTTTTAGTTCATTTCTTTTTAGAATTTTAAACACTTCTCTGTCTACAATACTGCAAAAGGAAAAAGTTTTATATGTTTTTAGATATTGGGATTTTCCTGAAATTTATAAGCAAACCTATGATATCCTGAGATATTGCCTGCCAAGACCGATATTGGTAACTTATGCCTTTTTCCTGCTTTGACTCCTAAGAGAAATTATGGCATGTGCTTTGCTAAATGAAAGACATAAATTGAAAAGTTTTAGCATGGATTGTGGACTTGGCGGGCTGGTTGATCTATGCTATTATCAATTTTGAACTAAATGGCAGCTTCAATTGGTTTATCTGAAAAAAAAAACATTTCAATCATGACATGCGTAAGAAGAGTTGGCAATCAAATTCATGGGGTCATGTACTTTCACCAGTTTTGTTCTCCACAAATCCAGCTACCACATCCAACCCTCAAGCCACGACTTTTAAAGCACATGTATTCAGGATATTCAGTACATGGGAAAATCCAGTAGACGTTTATTAGATGAAAAGGCCTTTAGAATGCAGGCTAGATGCTAGCTCAAGAAGCTATTTTTTTAAAGTAATGACGTAAAGGAACAAAATAACACATTGGTAATAATTAAATGCAAAATAATATCCCATAAAATTCACAAGTGAAACCAGAAAAACAGAAAAATACATCCAGTAACATGAAAAGACTACAGTCTGCTTAGAAGAAGACTAAGCAACCACCAGAACGGGAACAAGCCATCTAGTTTCCTCAAAATAAACGAACCTTAGTATCATCTACCAGTTACCACGGACTTTCCTAGTCACTAAACCTTGAGTAGCAACCACCAACCTAGCTTAAAACAACATGGAAAAATATCATACCCCAAAAAAGAATGCCAATGAAAGAAAACACATTCACCAAAAAATACTCATGAGCAGTGTTGTTGAAAACACGGCTCAAGGCGCAAAAAAGTGCACCTTGGCTCAAGGCAAGGGGCTTCTTGCCTTGAGGTGCAATTATGTGTGAGGCGCATGCCTCATACGTGGTGAGGCGCATGCGCCTCGTGGTGAGGCGCACGCCTCATTTGACATTAAATAAAAAAATCAAAAAAATTGGGGGGCTAGGGAGGCCCGATGTTAGGGCAGCCCCCCCTTTGTCTCCTCCTTTTTGCTCCCCAACCCCTACCCTCTTCACCATCTACAGCAGCCACCACCAGTGGCTGCTACCCTCTCTCTCTCGCTCTCCTTCTTCTTCGTCTCTTCTTCTTTCCTTCCTCTATTGTCACTTCTTCTTCTTCCCTCATTTTTCTTCTTCCTTTCCTTTGTTGTCGCTTCTTCTACTTCTTATTTCCTCCTCTTTTTTCTTCTTCTTCTTCCCTCCTTTTTCTTCTTCCCTCCTTTTTCTTCTTCCCTTCCTCTTCTGACGCTTCTTCTTCTTCTTTCCTCCTCATTTCTTCTTCTTCTTGTTTCCTCCTCATTTCTTCTTCTTCCCTCCTACTTTTTCCTTTTCCCTTCCTCTGTTGCATCTTCTTCTTCTTGTTTCCTCCTTTTTTTTCTTCTTCTTCTTATTCCCTCCTTCCTTTGTTCTCTTCTTTTTCTTTTTCTTTTTCTTTTTCTTTTTCTTTTCCTTTTTCTTTTTCTTCTTCTTCTTCTTCCCTTCCTTTGTTGTTGCTTCTTCTTCTTCTTTCCTCCCTTTTTTTTCCTTCTTCTTTCCTCCTTTTTTGCCTTCTTCTTCTTCTCTCCTCCTTGCATTGTCCTTCTTCTTTTTCTTCCTTCCTCCTCATTTTCCTCTTCTTCTTCCTATGTTTTTTTTTCTCCTTTTTCTTTTTCTTCTTCTTCTTCCTTTCCTCCGCTGCCGCTTCTTTTTCTTCTTTCCTCTTCCTTCTTCTTCTTCTTATTCTTTTTTTTGTGCAATTAATTGATTGTGCATGTGATTATGTATGTACAAGTAATTGACTGTGTATGTATGGGTTTTTGTAAAGATTGTGTATATCAAATTGTGAATGTTAGCTTGTGTCATTATTTTAAAATAATTTTTTGATAGGTGGATATGCATGTAATTGACTGTGTATGTGTAGGTTTGTACATGTACATAACTACATATAAAGACTATGTATATACATGTAATCTATTGTGTATGTGTAGGTTTGTAATTTTGTATATAAAAATTGATAATCCGATTTGTGACTTTTAGTTTGTGTTAATACGCATTATATGATGATGACATGATGTTGAGAAATTTAATTTAGTGATTTTGTTACTTAATTTTTCATTGAATGCTCATATTTTATTTGTTAGATACTCAGATAGATCAAGTTGTTGCATTCATGTTACTTTTACATGTTATTCTTATATTTTTCGGTATTTATTTTATATTTCCTATTTCTTATTGGTTTTTATTTCATGAATAAAGTATTTTTTATTTTTTTATTTTTAGATATTTTTTTAAGTTAAAAAAATTTGAGGCTTATGCCTCGCTTCAGTTTTTGGTGGAGCCTCTCGCTACCCCTCAACTCTTTTCACAACATTGATCATGAGAAAAAACAGCATAAATGCTTATACATAAACCACCATATACCATTTCAAAAATACCAAATTGCCCTCACAAAGATCACGTCACTTTTAACCATTTGAAAGGGGCAGAGATCAAATTGACCCCACATACATGGACACACTCAATCATTTGGAAGATTGGAAACATCAAAATGCCGAAATGTGTGAGCACATTTCAGTATCAATGATTAGGTTAACGGAACTGTGAGACATTTAGAATCAAGGCAACCGTAAGATTCGACTAGGAATGAACGTTTTATGGGGGAGGAAAAGGGGGGTGGAGTGGGTTTGGGAAAATCTCCTACGGAGAGCATCCAGGAAAAAGAAGATTCAATTGGGCAACGAATTATTTTTGGTCCAAGGAAACAAAAGGTCGGTTTCTTTGTCAGCTTTTGGTTGCATAAATTAAGGTCTAACACGATACTTCGGACTATTTCTCATTCGTGGCTATCTTAGCTCAATATAAGCAACTTAAAGCTTGCTTCCATCATGATTGAATATCAAATGAATCGTGCAAAAAAATGTAGGTATTTGCGATTTGATTGAAACCAACCAAAGGGAGTAGAGCGAACCGTCGTTCGGTAACATATAAGGCAAAAATATTAGACTTTTTCAGTGTCAAATTGGAAAGATAACATAGAGAACGATCAAAAGTATGAGTTTGCAAAGCAAAAGTAAGGGAACGCTACGAGATTAGGGTTTTGAGGGGGTAGAGATTACCGCTAACGAAGAGCTTCGCCTTCAAGAACGTGGAGTTGAAGCGGACGGGAGAAGCGAGAGACGGCAACGAGAAGGAGGTCGATGAGGACGTTCCGCAGAGGACTCTCCGTAGGGAAGCGGAGAACGCCATCGGAGAAGCGAGGGAAGCGTTTACCGGAAGCGCGCCTGCGTTGATGCCTCTCCCCGTGCTCGGTTGCTCCCTCTGCCGGAGATTTAGGCATAATATAAAACCCTCTTGTGAATTTTGGGTAATTTACAGTAAGGGTGTCAACAGGCCTGGTTTACCCGGGACCCGACCAGAACCAAACCCTATAGGGTCCGGTGATAAATAATAATACTCGATTAAGACCCGAGTCCGGACTCAAAGGTCCGATTAATACATAGACCCGGGTATAGTTTGTGAAATTTTATACCAGACTAGGATCCAACCCGATTTTGGATTAAGACTCTCAAATTTTCAATGTAAAAATAATAAAAAATATGGTTTTAAAAGGTATAGTCCGGGTCTGGTTCATGTATTGGGTCTGGGTATGAATTTTCTTATAGTACCGGACTAAACTCGGGTTCAAACCCTATACTATACTCAAAATCTGAGTCCAAGTCTGGTACTACTTGGGTCCCAACCAAACCCGACCCGTTGACACCCCGAATTTACTGAAAGAGCCCATTCATAAAAGGCATAAAAAGTGCTGAGCATTTTTAATTATACTCACTTTTCACACCATTCCTTGTTTTGGCTAAGACTAAAGAAATATGTCAAATATGGCTACTTGATTTTTTTATTTAGACAATTTTAGTTTTTTAACGCCTAAAAAAAATTAGGCCTTAGTGTCCAAGTTGTCTGAGAAAAAAATAAGATGCCTACATTTTCAGGCAACAAAGAGCATAAACAGTAAATTAATTGGCCATGTTTGTTATATTTTGTATCTTGCAGTTAGTAATAATATTTTCAATAAAAATGATGACCATCTACATAATTGTTTGTTTTAATTATTACATTTAACAGATTGTTTTTGTAATTTATTAATTTATGTTACAAAGAGAAACTTCTTCTTAAAAGCTAAGATGGCATTTATTTGCTTCATATTTGTGCAGTAGAAGATGTTATCTTTTCTAAAAATGATTGTATTGTACAATAACAATGATATGTTTTTCAAAATGCCCTTCAAAATTAGAAATAGGAACTTTTTATGACCTTTTGACTATTTGCACAAGCGAATATTATGAAGTTTGTGCAATATATCGTTTCACTCATCGGGTAAGGCAAAACCTTAAATGTATATTTGCACATTTTGTTTTGCAATCATCAAGAAGCACACAAAAATTATGTTATTATGCAGTTTTCTTTATTAATCGTAAAATCGTGAATACCTTAGTCACATATTTTATATCAAAGTCGCGGGACATCGTACAAACTTTCATTCTTCTTTTTTTAACTGTCACTTAAATGGATATTTTTTGGGGGGTCTCCACGAAGCACAAAAATATAATTTATGTGAACTTCCTCGTGATTGTAACTTAACAAATACGTTAGTAAAATTATATATTTTATACCAAAGTCTCGGGCAACCATGCAAACCTCATTTCTTTTATATTTTTTTAACCATCACTTAAATGTATGTTCGTACTTATTTTTTTGCAATCTTCACAAAGCGCGCAAATATAACTTATATGAATCTCCTCATAATCGTAACTTCGTAAATATCTTAGTAAAATCACATATTTTATACCAAAGTTGTGAAAAACATGTAAACCTCCTTTTTGCTCTTCTTTTTTTAATCATCACTTAAATGTATGTTTGCATATATTTTTTGCGGTATTCACGAAGAGCATAAATATAACTTATGTGAACTTCTTTTTTATCGTAACTTCGCAAATACCTTAGTAAAATCAAATATTTTATACCAAAGTGATATATTTAATTATGTGGAGAGAAGCAAATATATTACTAACAATGCATATATCTGGTACCTGTAGAATGTGATGTTCTTTTTTGTTTGTGGTTTTTTTTGGTATACAAAGTGATTATTCGTACTCAAGGTGAATTTTCTCTCGGGATATTCACAAATACATAGCGAGCTGTGGCAATTTTTGGGATGCGAATTTTACTAAACCATGTTAATTATGATGCTTCGATATTTAAAATGACTCTTTGATATTAAAAAAAAATGATGGTTCGTATTTTAGAGTTTGTTTTCGTCTTTAAAAAACTGTGATAAAGAAGATTTTAGAACAACAAGGGGGAGGATGTTATGGTTGAGGTGGAGAAGATTTTAGAAAAAATATGAAATGAAAATGTTGAGATAATGAATAATGTTGATGGTCTTTAGCAAAAGGAGAAGGCCCTGATTCTGGATAGTGTGCAAATAAGGTGGTTCCATCTCAATCATTTGCTTAAGGGAAGAGACGGTTTATAGACAAAAGCAATAATTTGACTAGCATTAAGAAACCAAAGATCAAACCTAAAATGTGATGTGAAGCTATGTCTAATTGGAAATGAGTTATTGGAAAAACAAGTGCATGTTTCGGAGGTCAGATTGCAACATTTACAGGCTCAAGAGTCAGATTATAGAGGAGACAATTTGCTTCAATCATTTGCTCGAGAGAAAAGAGGGTCTACGAACAACAACAGTAACCCAACTGACATTAAGAAGTCAAAGATCGAACCCCCCGATGTTGAGCCTTTTCCCATTTCATTAATTAATGATTATGTGTGACGTAGTTCGTCAAACCCAAGTAGAATACTTTAGAATTTAAGATGCATATTTTTCAATTGCATTAAGAAGCCAAAGATCAAACCCTCTAATGTTGAGCACTTTAGTTATGCTTATTTTTGAATGAATAAAATAAATATATATGTATGGCGGTGTTCATTTTTTAATGAATTAAATGAATAAATATAGGCATGTGATATTCTTATATAATATATTTGTGTCTTTTTGCACAATTAGATATGTGATATTATAAAATATGTGATTTTACTGCATTCTTTGTGAAGTTACTATTAAAGGATGTTCACATAAGTCATATTTGTGTACTTCATGAAAAAAAAAGGTGTGAATGTACATTCAAGTGACGGTTAAAGAAATGATGTTCACACAGTTTCTCATGAGTTTAGTATAAAATATGTGATTTTACTAAAGTATTTGTGAGGTTATGATCATCAGGAGGTTCACATAAATTATATTTTTACATTTCATGAAAACTGCAAAAAAAAAGTATGAACATACATTTAAGTGACAATTAAAGAAAGGATGTTCACATGATTTTTCTCAACTTTAATATAAAATATATGATTTTACTAAAGTATTTGCAGAGTTACGATGATAAAAAGGTTCACATAAGTTATATTTGTGTGCTTCATGAATACCGCAAAAAATATGTGCAAACATATATTTAAGTGACGATTAAAGAAAGAAGAAAGAAAAGTGGTTCACACTATTTTTCACAACTTTAGTATAAAATATATGATTTTACTAAGGTATTTATGTAGTTACCATCATTAGGAGGTTCATATAAGTAATAGTTGTGCTCTTTGTGAATACCGCAAAAAACTAGGTGTAAACATACATTTAAGCAACAGTTAAAGAAAGGAGGTTTGTATGGTCTCCAACAACTTTGGTATAAAATATGTGATTTTAATAAGGTACTTATGATTTTATGATTAACAAAAAAGACCACATAAATAACATAATTTTTGTATGTATTATGAAGACTGCAAAAAAAAATGTGTGAATATATATTTAAGTTAGGCTTTCCCTTATCTGATGGACAAAACTATATATCGTACAAATCTCATGACGTTCGCTTGTGCGAAGGGTAAAAAAGTCTTAAAAAATTGCCTATTTGCGATTTTAAACAACAAACGGATTTCAAAAATTGTAAGGCTTTTTAGGAAAACACATCATTTTTAGTCGTACAGTACCGTCATTTTTTTGCTATCTTTTCATGTTTATTTCAAAGAACATGTTTGCGGCAACTGTTTGATGATCTAGTGTATAAATATTGTTTTTCAACATTTGTACAAATTTTGTGTGGATTTTATGTTACATGTAAGTCTTTTTTTTTATCAAAACTTAAACCGATCCATCTACTTTATCATGTTTGCTGACATCTATAAAAATTTGCTCTAGGAATGCAAATCAATCGTAAGTTCTAGACTGGGTTAAAATTAAATCAAATTATATTGTTAGATCCTATATTATATCTCAAAATATAATTCAAATTGGCAACAAATGAAGTGGGCTCTACTTGGATCACAGTCAAAATAGGGAAAACGTTTATGCTATACATCCATCCGGGTTGCTTGAATGGAAGTGGGTTCGGGGAGAAGGTGTTGACCCCTTTGTCCCAAGTTTGACTCTCAGCGTGTGTACGTGTGCCTTTAACTGGCGGGCTCTATAAGGGCTTGGGTGTCGGTGACCCACCAAGGGTTTACCTTGCAAGGGTGTGCCCATTAAGTGCCTCAGTTCGTGGCGAAGGTTTATCGTCATAAGAAAAAAAAATAGAATGTGGTTTATGCTAGGTTGAAACATGCCTTTTTCTATCACATTTAACAAACAGATTTGCCCCACTTTTTAGTGGGTTCGGTAGCAAAGATACTCATATCATAACCTGATCTTCACTGAGATGGATGTAAGAGCTGGATTGAAATTAAACCTACTCCTAGGGATGGATCCCCACACGGGTTTTGATTTTAACCTCCATCCCCATTTCATGTCGTCCATCACCAGTCTAAACGGGGTGAGGCGGGGCCAAGCCCCATTTCCCCTCAGTCCATTGTCATCCCTAAAGAAGGATTGGGGATGGGGAGGCGGGGTAAGGTGGAGGTCGGGACAGGGATGGGGCAGGGCGGGGAAAGCATAACTCCATCCCTGCCTCCATCCCCGCACGAGTTTTGATTTTAACCTCCATCCCTGCCCCCATCCCTGTTTCATGTCGTCCATCCCCGCCCCTTTCTTTTGAGTCCACAACCAATCCTACCTACTCCCCGTATAATACTGGAATTAATCATGCCACAACGTATATTCAACCCATTTTCATTACTAATTTGTTGGTGATAAACATGGCCATAATTACCAGAGGAAGTGGGTTTGAGAAGCAATGTGTGCAAGTGTGATGCACTTTGACAGCATAAGGGAAGCAAGGTAAAAAAACATGTAAACAAATTGTTTTATAGTTGTAGTCAATTTATTCACATATTTTCTGAAAAAATAATTTACTAATCCTTACTATTCATCATGATATCAGTGAGCAAGTAAAATCCGTGTAAAGTTATACTATTTTTCATTCACATTATACAAACATGTTTCTTGTTTCACATAAACTGTAACAAGGGCTCCTCTCATCTGATGAGGGTGACTTGTGAATGTCACCAAGTTGACCGGTTGTCACAAGTTCCAAACCCATGGGTGGTGTCCCTTACCGCATTGAAGCTGGGTGTACTCTTCAATGGACAGGGAGACCTCAAGGGTTTTACCAACTGGAGGCCAGCCAATGCGCGGGGGAGGGGGAGGGGCAGGGTGTGGTTTTCCTTGGATTATCAAAACAAAAAAACTTTCAACATCTAATCCCATCATCTTAGCCCCCTTGATGGATTCTATATTCAATTGGTGGTGAAAAGGCAATTTCAGTCTTCATGGTGGACGCATCTAATTGTTCAGAAAGGTTTAGAAAATGTACTATTGTAAGTAATTATAAGCCGAAAGATGAGGATATAATTATATAATTTTGCTTTCAGTTTTGATATGACATTCTGTAGATATCGTGTCCTACGTATTCAAGCGCTCCCCTATGGGACATTTGATTTGCAGACAGTCGTAGACATGACAGTTACAAAGTGTCTTTGTCCAGTGCTTGCATCAACCACTGTAGAATGCTATTGTCGATGTGTTTGGCCTTTGATTCATCACCACATACAACTTGGCTATATCATAAAAAATGTTTAAATTTTGTGTACTTTAAAAAAAATCATATTCTTTGGATATACAATGCAAGGTAGGCATCATATTGAATCAAAATACAAAAATATGTTAAAAACCTTAAAATCTAAGCATACTTTAAAAAAAATGGATTTAGCATGCATTCCTCCAAAAAATTGCAATAATAATGATTAAATGTTGTAAAACTTATAAAATCTAAGCATAAAAAAAACAAGATTTAGCATGCATTCACTTAATAAATTAAGAAAGTAGGAATTAAAATACAAAAATCCTAAAATCTAAGCATACAAAAAACAAATCAGATATAGTTCATCCAAAAAATTTGCAAAAATATGAATTAAAATACAAAACTCTTAAAATCTAATCAAACCTAAAAAAAATTGGATTTACCATGCATTCAAAAGATGCAAAACTCCTCCAAAAAAATCTTAGCATGAGAGTCTTTGAATGACAATCATTTATTTCTTTTCAAAAATCTTAATGTCTTGTGTCCTAGGTGTCCAAGATGACAATGTCATATCTCTTCTTATTTAACACCTTTACTTGCTGATGTATTTAGTTCATGAATATCCTTATTTTGATTGCGACAACTGCTAAGTAGAGCCCTCCTCTACTTGATCCTTTTTTAAGGATATTCTCTTTCTTCAAATCCTTAACCACAAGTTTGTTATGATAGAACTCAAACACACAGTTGTTGTCATGAGTGAACTTTTGCCACAGATAATAAGTTTTTCTTGATGTTTGGAACATGCATGACATTTTTAAGAAAAGAATAATTTTTAGTTGAGTTTAAGGTGATATTACTAATACCAACACTAGGGAGGTTGGCTTTGTTTCCCATGGTTATTGAATCAACTCTAGCATAGTCTTTCTTTCTAATCATGTTATGATCCTCAGCCTTCAAATAATGAGTGGCACCATGTCTAGGTACCAAGCAACAACTTGAGTTTCATTTAAATCCATGGCCGAAAAGGCTTTTGGAATGTCATAACATTGCCAAGCAATGTGGTTCTTTTTACCACATAATTGACAAACAACATGATTCCCTTGAGAAAAATTGTTGGACGACTGACATGAACCACTTTTTAAAATTTTAAAAATTATTTTGAAAACCCCTTCCATTACTCCTACCCCTACCATGACTTCTATATCCTCCTCTTTCTTTGCCTCTTTGAGTGAAATATGCAAAAGAGGAGGATTCAAATTGTTGGGGTGTTTTTGGGCTTAATAACTCTAATATTTTCTCTTGATTCAAAAGCATGTAAAAAACCAACAGGGACTCCACGTGGTTGGTAGGAGCTGTCAATGTACATCTCCTTGTGTAGGGATGTTGCAGGTTTAAACCCCAGTGGTACGTTGAATAATAACTGGTGGGGGACTACCTGACCCCAACTTGCCTTAAAAAAAAATCATATAAAAAATCTTAATGAAATACTATAACTTTTTAAAATCGAAAACCATGGTTATGAAACTCTCATACTCAGATGATAATTCATTTAGAGTGTACATGACTAAATCATCATCCCTCACAACTTCATCCACAACACACAAAATTTGCTAGAAAATTTACCTAATTAAGGTAATCCACCTTTCTTCAATTAAAGAATCCTCAAACTTGATGATGAAGCAGAGAATTTTTCAAGTGCAACCCAATCTTCATGGGTTGTAGTGAATTGAGTGATCTGCCCAAGAGCACTTTCTATGACTGTAACCCTAACTTAAGGCTAGTTGATATGCACTCTTCCATATTAAATATTTTGGATTTGAAGGTGACGATTCACCTTCTTTTATGAGATACCGACTTGGAGGTAGAAACGAACCATCATCATATTTTGATAAGGTTCTAGCTAAACATAATGGATTTGATTTAGGACATCCACATAAGGTAGTTTGATCAATCCAATCTTATAGAGACAAGACTAGAAAATGCATTTCACTGGATTGCATGGTTCAAGGTCAACACACTAGCACTAGACTGATTTGAATTTGAGGCAGCCATGAGTATCGATACAATGAGCACACAAGGTAAGAAGCACAATAAGCACACAAAGAAGGAAACTACATAGATTTGTGTGGCTCTGATACCATGTAAAGGTATTGACACCAATCACAAACACACCAAGAGAATAAGAACACTAAAACAATTAAAGGCAAGGGAAGAAATTAGCATGGTTTGACTCACTTTAGCTTACATCCATGACTAAAACTTTCTCTCTTTGTCTCTCTCTCTCTCTCACATTCACTTTGAAAGAGTTTCCTTAGAATAAATAAATATTACAACCTAGAGAAGAAGCTTTCTTTCTCTATACATTTTGGCTTTTTAGGATAGCAACAAACAACTTTACAAAATATAATACATTTTCAATAGAAAGTCTTCCTCTCCAAGGACCCTTCTTCTTCAAGACTTTCTTATTTGTTGGACATAACCTCCTAAGCCTTTCCTTTTTATGGAAGTGACAAATATCATGAGATTTACGAAAATCTCATGATAAAATATTTTTAAAGTTTAAAATGGCAATTTTGTCGCAAGATTTACAAAATCTCATAACTTTTTTGTTTGTGGCTCACAAAAATATCATAAGATTTTATAAATCTTATGATATTTCAGCATAGTGTTTGTCGCAAGTAAACTAACATTTTTTTACAAATATCATGATTTGTAAATCACACTTTTTTTCTCTTCACACTTAAGGGTTCATTTTCACTCAGCCGAGCCAAGCTCTAACCTAAGACCTCTTCTTCCTCCCTGGTGTTTTCGGCATGAAGGGGTTTCAGGCCTCTGGCATCGTTCTGACATGAGACTGTGAGAGAAAAAGGGTTTCTCAACCCTCTTATTTCTCCTTGTGGTTTATGGCCCTCTTCTTCCTCCCTAGAGTTTCTAAGGCTTTGGATTTGAGGAAGCTAATGGTAAAGGGGTTCCAGGCCTTCGGTGTTGTTCTGACGTGAGACTCTGAGACCAAAAGGATTTCTCAACCCACTTCTTCCTTACTGTGGCTTCTGGCCCTCTTCTTCCCTAGGGCTTTCGAGACTTTGGATTTGAGGAAGCTAATGGTGAAGGGGTTCTAGCGTGAAGGGTTTTGGCATCAAGAATGATGAGCAACAAAACTATCATCATCTATTTTTTCCCCATTTGGATTTGAAAACATTAAGACAAACCCACCCATTTATTTGAAACCAAGATTATGAAAAACTAATTAAAATAATTCATTTAAGATCCCACATGCATTCCCAATATAAATATGCAATCATCTTTCTCAAGGCATTCAATAGAACTAGACCTGAAGTAATTGAATCTAAGTTGGCCCTGATTTATATCAATCTGCAATCATCTTTCATATTTGATGTGATGGTTATTATTTGATGTTTGATATTTCTTAGATATGGTTAGTGGAATTAAAAATAGATTTTATATAATTTTTTGCATGTAAAATTAATTGTATAATTTTAGACACCCATTTTCGGACCAAGATATTTTTGTCATACCAAAAATCTATAAAGCTCATTTCAATATAATTTTTAGCCTTAAAAAACACCTCTTAAAGGTTTTTGACCAAAAAAAGAGTTTAAGAGGAGATTTTCGGCTTTCGAACAAGCCAAAAATTAGGTCAGTCTGACACATTGATTAAAAGTTATGGCTAAAACTTGATTCAGAGAAATAATGATAAATCAATTATCGTTATTACTTCTTTAAATTGTCATTTTACCCCTTTGAATTGTTGTTATATCATTTTTCAAAGTGGGTCTTTTTTATCATGACGTCATGTATTGTTATGTCTTTCAAAATCCATGTTGTTATGTCTTATGATGTCATCATTTGTCGTTATATGTAAGATATAACAAAAAATGTGTTTGTCATTATATCTTATTGGAAAGAAGCTCTTGGGATCGTGTCATCATTTATCGTTAATGGAAAAAATTAACGACAAATCAATTATCATTATTAGTCAGACCATTTGTTGTTATCGCTTTTCTATACATCTCGCATTTCTGGATGTTGATAGCCTCAGATTTGGTGCATCCCAGCTCTCCTTGGACCATTTTTGACTGCTCAACATAAGCCTCACTTAATGACATTCATTAAAGCCAAATCATATCCCCTAATCTAGTCCCCCATATAAAATCCTTGCCCTCTATTCAAAATTTTCAACCACAACCCTAAATCTTGTCATAGATCTTGCATATGTAGGATCATATCCATATCTACTTCCAAATCTATAAATAGGAATGACCTTCACAACCTAAAGAGAGATTTGGACCTCACTCCTAAGCATCATTACTCTTTCAGAATTCCCATAGATCAAGCCCACTATAGCTGACCCCTAGCCCATGCAGACCAGCCAATTGAACCCAGTGCAAGCCTATATCAAGCTTAGCTTAGGTGTTCAAATCCCCCCATCTCTTACAACCTACCTTGGAACCCACGCCTGTGTGTGGTCTATTCTCACACTCATCAACTATAGGAGGGTTACCCGTAGCCCAAGTTAAGATTCAATGCCTTACTTCATCATTTTTTATTAATTTTTTTATATCTTTATAAAATTAGTTTTAATCTAATGTTTGTGGCTATGTTTGTGCTCTTTTTTTAGTT